>NW_007252175.1:193009-322278 GCF_000164805.1 Carlito syrichta | reverse complement strand
ACAGACTGGGAAAAAGTATTTGCCAACTCCATGTCTGACAAAGGCCTAACATCTTGGATCTACAAGGAACTCAAACGTGCTGAAAAGAAAAAAACAAACAACCCCATTACAAAGTGGGCAAAAGATATGAACAGACACTTCTCAAAAGAAGACATATGAGTGGCCAACAGACACATGAAGAAATGTTCAACCTTACTAATCATCAAGGAGATACAAATTAAAATTACACTGAGATACCACCTAACTCCAGTCAGAATGGTCATTATCAATAACTCAAAAAATAACAGATGCTGGATAGGATGTGGTGAAAACATCTCATTCTAATACCTTCAGAAAACTTTATCGATTATTTGAAGAGTTCCATGAGACAAAAAAAAAAAAAAAAAAAAAATCATGGCATGCCTATTGCCTGACCTGAAGAACTTTGTAGGGCTCTGAAAGAAATAAAAATATTTTACCCCAAAATATATGTTTTTGACAAATTTTGAAGTAGCTGCCTCATGGTTGGCACACTGAGGTGAGGAGAATTTGCATCTGTAGAGGATCTCCTTAAATGCAGCTGGGCTTCTACTTTCTATGTCTTTCCTGGATCTAGGAGAGATCTAGGAGAGAGTCTGACACCTTTAAAAGTCTGAAAAAAAATTTTTCCATTTATTCTCTCTGAGGAAGATAGAATAACAAGGCTACTTTTGCTGGCCAAGCTTCTTCTCTTCTCTCTCTTATAACCTGTCTTGCTATTAAACCTGAATTACCAATATAACCTAGTTTTAGCCATTCTCTGAGTCCACACTCCTGCTGTAGCCTCAGGATCATATATAAGCTGCTGTATCTTATTGCTGGGTTTGGTTTTCATTCTGGAGACTCCTGTGTATACACATTAAGTATATGTATGCCTTTTCTCCTATTAATAAATCTGTCTCATGTCAGTGACTTTTCAGTGAACATTTAGGGAGCCAAGAGCCTATGGCCTCAAAGCTAAAAGAATGAAATAATAAAATGGATGTATACAAGAACAGTTAAATCCTTCTACATTTGTATAAATTTGCTGAAAATAACAATGATTTCACTTTGATTGATAGGAAAAATTTTATAACATATTTCTGATACGTATTGCATATAATTTACCCCCACATAGCCTTACATGAATTCACTTATGGGTATTAATTACATATTGACATTAATTAGTATATTGTGAAACGAATGTTACAACTGATCAGATTCAAGCCCATAGACCTGTGCCCTGCAGCAATTTGGATACTGCTAGTGCAGAAAGTAGAGCACAGGTGTGGTGTGCTCAGCAGGGTTTAGGGTCTTAATCAGATAAGCCAGCAGATGTTTAGATTATCTGTCGCTTTGAAGTACTTTTCAAAGCAAATCTCAAAAAAATGTGCTTTGCAGTAATAAGATTTAGGGGTCAGGAAGTCATGTATAATTGGGCTGCTAGCTTTTTATCAGGGAAAAAAAATGAAAAACTTGAGTTCTAAGAACAGTAAGAAGAGGGGGAGAAACAACCATAGCCCTCAGTAGTGCCTGAGACTTCTGGCAAAAACTGATGCTTATCAATATATCCATCAGCTGGAGAGAAGCAGTCTTCAAACTTTGGGAAGCTGATTTAAAAAATGCAACTGTGCAGTCCTCACTCTCAGAGATTCAGATTCACTCATGGGGGCTGGGATGGAGTAAATAAGTCTGTGTTTTAGACCTCTTATCAACTGAAATAAAGCTTGACTTTAAAAGGTTATGTCTTGTTATTTGCTCAAATACAACTTTCAAAGAATGATTGAGGAGTTTGAACTAAACTACGCGTTCAACTTCCCTTCTACGTTGTATTTTAGAGAAGCAAAGTTTATTTATTCATGTTTGTATACTCCTTTTCCATTTATTATCTAATGTATGTCAAGCTGTGTTTTAATCTCTAAGGATATAAGTATAAATAAAATAATTCTTAGTTTCAAGGAGCTTATAATCTCTTAATGGGTAATAGAAATATAAATAAATATTATAATAGGGTGTTATTGGTGAGATTATAAGACCATATGCAGGTTATGGTTGGAAACAGAGGGGCAGGTCAACTCTTGCTGTGTAACTATCTTACCCTTAAAATGTATTTTAAGTTTTTTTCCACCTCTATCTCAATCTTAAGCCTTGGAACATGTTTTAGAAATTTCTCTTTTAGCTGGGCTCGGTGGCTCAGCCTGTCATCCCGCGCATTTGGGAGGCTGAGGTGAGTGGATTGCCTGAGCCCACGGGTTCGAGACCTGCCTGGGCAGGCGAGACCTCATCTCTACAATAAATCAAAAAATTAGCTGGGCGTGGTAGTTCACGCCTGTAATTCCGGTTACTCGGAAGGCTGAGGTGGAAGGATCACCGGAGCTGCGGTGGCCGGGAGCGGCCACTGCACTCCAGTCTGGGCGACAGAGTGAGGCTCCAACTCAAAAAAAAAAAAGAAAGAAACTTCTTTTCTGGGAGATCCAATATTGCCATCGTAGAGCAGCAGACTAGTGCCTCTCTCGCCAAGTGAAGCAGAGAGTAGAGACTCAAACACCAATAAATAGAGACACCGGAACAGTTTTGGATGGGTGAGGCACCCTCCACCCAGCAAAGGTCTCTTTGAACACATAGAGACCACAAAGCACTGGCAGACACTGGAACTTGGGTGTCCCATCTCCTACTGTGTGCCAAGCATCCACAAGAACAGAAACTTTGCCCAGTGAACAAGAGGAGGTGAGTAATCCTAAGACACTTTGGGTCAGTCCTCCTGCCCAGCCGCACACAAGTTGCTGGTCCCATGAGGGAGGAGTCCTGGTCAGGGCACAATGGCGGGCAAGGAGAGTTCAAGTGGAAAGGAGAGCAACACCCACACTCAAACAGTTGCTGAGAGCATACCTTTCACCAGTGGAGTTGGGTAACTCGTTCCCAAGATGGGGAATTGTTCCTGTGAATTGAACTCAGCTGATGCCCATGGCCAGTGGCTGGCAGGCCAACCCACACACCAGATCAGGTAGAATCACCTCCCAGCCCCACATGACCACAGGGTGGATAGATGACCCCCACCCCCATGGCAGAGAACTTGCTCTTTTTTTCAAGAGCTGAGCATGGACTCAGATGAAGGGGAGTGACACAAAAGATAAGTGAAGGCTTTCCCTGTGGGAAGGCTTCTGGGCTGCAAGATGCAGATGACTGACAGAAGACCCATCTCACCACCTGCTCTCAGCAAAGTACTTACAACACGGGCTAAAAACCAACTCTGACAGTTTAACAGCAGGAGAGAAAATTTATAGCAGAAAGGCCTGTCAGGGGTGAAACAAGGAGGACTGTGCCATTTCTGGGGCCTTCAGGTTCAAGGCCAGCACACCAAGATCACTGGGCACTGTGGTAGTATCATGAGTGTTTCCAAGAGGAAATGAAGTCTGGAGGCCTTGTTTGTTAGCAAATAGCTTAGATACCTATGGGTGGTGGTGGAAAGAGATGTTCATTCTACCCAAGGCAATCTACAGATTCAATGCAATAGCCATCAAATTACCAACATCATTTTTTACAAACCTGGGAGCAACAATACAGAAATTCATATGAACACTAAAAAAGAGCACAAATTGCCAAAACAATCCTCAGCAAAAGGAACAAAGCAAAAAGTATCACCCTTTCAGACTTTAAACTTTATTGCAAGGCTACAGTAAACAAAAGTTTTGGTACAGGAATAGGCACATAAGACCAATGGAACAGAGCAGAGATTCTGGAAGTAAAAACATCGTCTCTCAACCAACTTATCTTTAACATAGTCACCAATAACAATCATCAAGGAAAGGAGACCATTAAAAAAATGGTGTTGGAAAAATTGGCTGACCACATGAAGAAGAATGAAACTGAACCCTTACCTATCACATCATATACAAAAATCAACACAAGATGGATCAAAGACCTAAATATAAAACCGCAAACTATAAGAATCCTAGAAAAAAAGTAGAATACAACCTATGCACATAGGAGTAGGCAACGAATTTTTGACAAAATCTCCAAAAATGAATGCCATAAAAGTTAAGATAGACAAGAGAGACCTCATCAATCTTAAAAGCTTTTGCACAGCAAAAGAAACCATCAAGAGAGTAAAGAGACAACCCATGGAATGGGAAAAAATATTTTCAAATTATGCATCTGACAAAGGCCTAACATCCAGGATCTACAAGGAACTCAAACAAAGTGAAAGGAATAAAACAAACGACCCCATTAAAAGAGCAGGCAAAGGACGTGAACAGATACTTCTCAGAAGATGACATACAAGCAGACAACAGACACATGAAAAAATGCTCAGTTTCACTAATCATCAGAGAAATGCAAATCAAAACCACAATGAGATACCACCTAACTCCGGTAAGGATGTCTACCATTAATAAGTCAAAAAACAACAGATGTTGGGGGAGGTGTAGAGTAAAGGGAACGCTTCCACACTGTTAGTGGGAGTTCAAGCTAGTTCAACCTCTATGAATTATAGTGTGGTGATTCCTGAAAGAACTAAAAAACCTGACTTAAGCTGGATGACACCAACAGACCTCTGAAAGGACCACCACCCAACATGAGCCATCAAGACACACCCTCTGCCACAACTGAATACCAAGCTTCCCTTTTTAAACGCTTGCACTCAGCCTAAAAATCTGAAATTATTTCTTTGAATCAAGAGCCTGTCCATTTCCCCATCTGCTGACTTTTGGAATATAGTCACTTTCCTTCCACCCTCTCAAGTTTGGCTTTGGGTGTTGAGTGGCCAAGCTTGCGTCAGTTACTGCTGAGTGGGATAAGAGTCCAAGGGAGATTGCATGCGGGAGTTGATACTTTATTTTTATTTATTTTACTAATCAGAGATGGGGTTCTTGCTATGTTGCTCAGGCTAGATTTGAACTCCTGGGTTCAAGGGATCCTCCTGCCTCAGCCTCTCAAGTAGGTAGGATTACAGGTGCGAGCCACTATACCCAGTCAGAACTTAATATTAAACCTGATTCCTGAAAGTGCAACTGCAGGGTTAATAGCAGGGAGAAGGGATTCCAGGCAGAGGAAAGCAACAGCAAATGTTCAGAAGTAGGAAACAGCGTGGAATGTTGGCTGTCTGTGTTGGTGTATTAAGTGGAAGAATAATTAGTTTCTAAGATTGATGAGCTATCTGCTAGGAGGACTACAATGAGGTGTGAGTGTTAGGTAGGGTGGTGGTCATCAAAAATTTATTAGTTTAAAAGATATAGGCTTTATTCTATAGATGATGGGAAGCCATTGGGAGGACTTTAAGCAGTGGGTTACTCTGATGATTAATAAGGATGCTGTTATTACTCAAAAATCTTCTCTCAGGCTTTGTCTGAATTTCATATGAGTTAAAAAAAAAAGGAAGATTCAGTGGAACTGCCTCATCCTTCTGGTGTACTTGTCATCAGCAGATAGATAAGTTAAAAAACATCTGACATTTTAATAAGAAGATGAGCTTATCCATTGATAGATCAATTCTCCCATTGTTGAGTGACATGGAAATTACCAAGTTACCTGTTTATTATTTTCCCCAAACACGGGATGGGATGTTTCAAAGGACAATTCTGTGACTCAATACAAGTCTTTAGAATTATTTGCAAAGCTCATAAATCTTAATGAGGCTTACTTCAGAGATGAGAAAAATCCACATAAATTGTATGAAAATAAAAAGCCATCTGCCTGCTCAAAGATTAATTCTAACCCAGACAATACATCCAGCTCAGCTTTATCATTCTCTACTTGTAGCAGCAAAGAATATAGGAAGACATTGGCAATACATTAGTGCTTAAACTTCCAGCTATTTATTATTTATTTAGGCTTGAGCATTGAAAACCCAATACAGACTATTAAGACCCTGTAAATTGCATATAGCCAAGTGTATTGTTATTTCATCTGATTTGTATTTTCCTCATTTAGCTGGTTGAATTTTGCACAACACTTTTCTAAAGTTAGCTTAGCGTTTATCATCTCTATATGCAGAAACTATGAGAAATAATTCAAAACTCCTGGGCTGGATTCTATGCTTACAATGCCAAGTATAGCTGAAACTACTTTGCCTACATTGCATAGTTCAGAAATTCTGTGTGCGTAGTGCAAAGCCTCAGGATGCAAAGATAAGGATAAACCGGAACAGTCTAAATGATGGCTTGCAGACTAAGTCCTGCGCAGAGAAGAAGACAAGCTGAGAATGCTCCTAGGGTTGAAGATTTGGATCCATTGTATGGCTGGGGTGGGAAGGATCTTGGAAATAAAAGTATAGTTTTGGCTTTAGGGTGGTAAAAAGTTTAAAACAGACAAAGCTCTTGTTGGATTAAATATTTCTTTGATAATATAATGTAGAGATGTACATGATGAACTGCTTTTTGGCTGGCAACAGTGTTATCTAACACAATATTTAATATTTGACTAATGGTTAAATGAATAAATAAACGCCCTGGAATGGAAGGACAAATGCAAATTACCTGTAAAGTTCAAGTGTATTAGCTTAATGGCAGATTGAAAATAATACACGAACAATACCAGGATAGAGAAAAAGTCCAAAATCAAAACTATATACTCTAAACGATAAAGCTGATCATTGGAAGTTATCTGTTTTTGTGTAAACATTTGAGAGTTTATTTAGAGAATAAAATTGAGAAATACACTTTTGTAAAGCTGTCAATGCATTGTTCTTTTTAGCAAGATATAGGCCAGGCACAGTGGCTCTCTAACCCCAAAAGTAAGCTTTCCTCCCAAAGAATCACCTTGTGCCTCATCATACTATCTGATAAGGGCCAGAGAGGAAAGAGAAGCCTAAAAGACAGACAGGGAGATGTTTATGATCCCTGCGCCCTTCCCACCGCAGGTCTATTTTGCCATTCGTCCTCATCCAAATGTCCTTTCTCTGATGGAGAGGCAGGCAGAAAGGAAGGCAGTTTTGTGGTTCAACATGCACGAGACAAGAAGCAAAAGCTCTTTGGTAGTAGAGAAAGAGATCCAGAATTTACCAGATTATCAGTATTAAAGAGTGTTTACTAGGATGGGGGTGATTTTAACATATTTCTAAGTTGTGTGAACAAACCAAGGAGAAAAGATGCTAAGTTCAGGGTGGATTGTGAGCATTTTGAACTTCTGAAAGACACCCCTGGGTGTGAGTTCCATCGGAGGGTTAAGACGAGGGTCTGTGGTTCAGGAGAGAGGAGGGGCAATAATATAGTTTGATTGCCAATTCCTCGTTTTCCTCCCTTCAACATCAGTGCCTTCTGACCTCTTTCCTATCTTCCTTTGCAGTTGCCATGACCCCATTCCAGGCCCTTGTTACTCTCACTGAGATGATCCCAGGATGTATCCCCTCTCTCCCACTCTCCCTTCTCCTTTACCTTTTACACAAGTCTCAGATTAGCCTTTTGGAAACTCAGCTGCAATCATATCACTCTCCATTCCAGTGGGTCTGGGAGCATACTCATAAGGTTGGGAAAAATCCATATACCTTGCAAAGAAAGCATTCTTCTAATTTCCTCCCCTCCCCCCATCACCAGCTAAACCTTTATGCAATGATAAAGGCTTACTTTTCCTTTTTCCTCAGCCAATCTCACAGTCCACAATAGTTAAAGCAGCAGGGGAGGCAAGGAAGCATCTCTTTTTCCTTTAGTTCTGGTGAAACCAATAATTATTTCTGTATACATTAAAGAAAATCATTGCTATACAGAGGAAATTTTGCTCAGTAGAACGTTGTCACGGTTGTATGTAATGTATATTCATTTTTGGAATGAAGCATACATTTTTATGCATCGTGGCTCAATGTAGCAACACCAGAAACAAAGAAAAAAAAAACAACCCACCATTCTTAATGCTATTTTAACAAAATGCTTTAAATTATGTTTCTTGCAGTTAATGGTTTGGAAAGAAAAATAGGGAAAGTGCATGCATTTTACTAGAATGAGCCATCAGAGATCTAAATAAATGAACGAAATGAGTTTGTTTGAATGTTCCCATTCACATAGGATTACACATTCAAATAAAACTGTGTACATTTATTTGAATATGTAATCAAGGAGCTAAGCATAAGCGGCACTTATTTCCAAGTGTAGTATTCCTGGTTTACACATGTGAGTACCTCAATGTGTTGTTAAAAAGCAGAAAATAGTTTTTTCTCTATGCATTTTATGTAAATTTCAAAGCTATTGCTATTGTTCATCAGTTTCATTGCTTCTCATGCACAGAGACACCTGCACATATTAGCAGTAACGCTGCTGCCTGCCAAGTGGAAGGCTATGTTCAAGTTTCTCAAGTTGTCTGAGCCTTTGGGAAAGTTGGAGTTCACTCATTCCTTCATTTTTCATTTGACAGCTGTGCTAGGTTCTGAGTTACACAGGTATTCGAGTCATCTAGGCATTTTACAGTGCTTATCCCTACTGGTTTCAGTACTGTTATTGGGATAAATCTGTCCTGGTTCATGATCCAAATTGTTTCAGGTCACCCCTAAGCTCCTAAGAAACGGTGAGTGTAGACGATGCTCCAGGAGCATGCTCATGCTATCATGATGTGGTATGAGAGTACGAAGGGGGACTCACAACATAAAGGCTAAAAGAGCTAGTAACCAAACAAACAAAACGTTCAATAAAATTTGTACTGTCCTCCTTCCTTTTTCCAATCTTCACATAGGCTTATAAGGCCATGTTTGAATTTAGCAAGCTTGGGTTCCTCAATGTGCTATGCTGGAATGTAGCCACATGATGGAGCTGACCCCAGCTCTGGGCCAAGGCCTGTATCCTGTTCTCTCTTTGCATACCCTTGGCTCTGCCATGTACCATAAGAGTCTTTATGGTCACCTGTGTGGATACTGTGATCAGCGCATCCAAGTTCTGTACACACTGCATAAATAGTTGTTCTGGACCTACTGAAGAGACATGAACAGGACCTGGAAGCAGTTCTGGACTACTTGGGAAGGTAATTTGGGTGTCCCACATACCTAGAAGGAATGTGTGAAGTCTGGGTAGTCATGACCCCTTGGTCTTGTCCTCAGAGGAAGGTGAGAGCCTTCTTACTGTATCACCAAGTGGATCTTCAGACTAGGAGCACTTGGATGGGAAATTTATGAGACTTCTCTCCTCCACATGAGTGTTCACACCTTTTGTACAGGTGCCTCTCTTGTCTTGCTTGACTTTTTTTTTTTTTTAGCACGACCATAACTTCAAGTGGGAGCAAGGAAAACAAGAAACTTGTATAGAGGAAGAGAACTCTAAACTTCTTTTCTTCTTCTACCCAACTCCATCCTCATGGTGGTGGGGTGACACAGACCTAGCATGAGTGGATGAAGTTTGGAGAGAAGAGGTTGTGTTGGCCTGAGTGCTGTCAGTGCATTTGTAGTTCTGAGCAACCACTGTGCACTAGGACACAGCTCTTTTGGGATCCAGGGATTTTAATGACTGCTGTCTACTCTGTTCTGTTAATTCTGAGCAAAGTATGGGAGAGGAAGGTGGAAGGATACAGGGGAAGCAGCAGATGGAAAGATGCTGCCAGAGAAGTATGACTATTGAAGGATTTTCAGGATTAAAAAAGAAGTCATTTCTTCTAGATTTTGTTTAAAAATAATCTGAGTTATCGAGAAAGAAGACACATTTGACTAAGACATCGATATTGAATAACTGAATGATAATAAGAAATGCACACCTCTTATCAACAGGGTGCCTGAATGAAACGTATTTGTATACCTAACCCTTAACTGTACCCCACAATATCATAATAAAAAATATTGATTAAAAAAAAGAAATGCATATACCAAGCTATGAAAATATCTCTGCAGGACAAAAATTTTTGTGAGCAGGTTACATAAATCAGCTAGATGATGATGATGATGATTGACATCTTTGGGTGCTTACTTTGTGCCTGACACTGTTGTAAGGGATATAGCTATATTAACTCGTTCAATCATTACAAATCCCTTGAGGCAAATACAATTTGTGACCCCATTTTGCAGATGAAAAATGAGGCAGACAGCCGGATTCGGTGGCTCAGCCTGTAATCCCGCGCTTTGGGAGGCTGAGGTGAGTGGATTGCCTGAGCCCGTGGGTTCGAGACCCACCTGGGCAACTTGGCGAGACCTCATCTCTACAATAAATCAAAAATTAGCCGGGCATGGTAGCGCATGCCTATAATTCCAGCTCCTTGGAAGGCTGAGGCAGAAGGATCACCAGAGCCCAGCAGGTTGAGGCTGTGGTGGCCGGGAGCGGCCACTGCACTCCAGTCTGGGTGACAGAGTGAGACTCCGACTCAAAAAAAAGAAAAGAAAAGAAAAGAAAAGAAAAGAAAAGAAAAGAAAACTGAGGCAGAGAGCTCTCCAGTAATTTGGAAAAATAATGCAGGTTGTGAACAGCAAAACCAGGATCTGACTCCAGAGTCTGAGCTAAGTATTACACATAAGGACAGAAGTGAATTAGACCAGAGTGACATTTTTTTGTTTTGTTTTGATCTATTTTTATTTTTCCCTTGTATATAAATAGTAAAGTGGCATATTTATCAGTAAATACTTGAATTTATTTTCTAGCATATCTTGAACAGCAAATTGCTTTATTTGGAAAGTTTGAAAGTGGCATGGGGCTAATTTTGTCACTACTGGGTGTCCTTGAAGTCTCTATTTTGACCTTGCTTTGTTAGATCTTGAGCAGGAGTGAGTGACTGAGATCCCCGAGCTTTCCCTAGTGATTAAAGTGTATCATCAGACTACTGGAAAAAGCAGTTTGATGAAAGACAATGTCTATTTGAGGAAAGATTAAAATCCAGGACTGAAATACTGATAAAATGGGAAGAAAATGCATCAGCTAATGAAAAACCGTGATAATAATTACTTGGTAGGACATATAAAATAACTGCCTGAGAGACAATAGTTGTGATATTTCTTCCAGATAATGATGATTTGGGAGTATTGCCAGGAGCCACAATCACTAGTAAAAGTAAGGTAAAAGCGACCTGAAAACAGGAAAAACGCCGGCTGGGAGCAAGGCCCCAGTAAAATGCGGCCATGACGGAGGCAAAGCCCCATGGATCCTGTTGACAGACCTTCCCTAACTTTGAAGGATTGCATGCATAGGCTTGAGAATATTTCCTCTTTAATTGAGATAATAGATGTGCAATGGATGATGGCATTTGACAGCAAAAATTATACATAGGCATAATGGAGGTGAGATTGCAGCAAAAAGGGTGCCCCTTATGATGGGCAAGGATGTGGAATTAGCAGTAAACCTATGCATAAAAATGTAAAAAGGGCTCAACAGCAAAAAATTTCCCCCCTGAAGGGACAAGGGAATGCAAATTTTGCAACCTTTAGCTAAAAAGGAAAAACAAGTACTTCCTCACACCCTTTATAAGTAACAACATTGACAGTTGAGATTGATGAGGAAGTGAGAAATTGAGACAGAGTATCTCCAAAAACAGGTGTTTTCGGGAAAAACAAGTCACAGACATGCCTTTTGATTTAAGAAATATTATAGTTTAATTAGAAAGAAGGTTAAAATTAAAGTAAGGATTAGAATTAAATAGATAGCAGTTATAATTAAAAGATAAATGTTTATTATAGATGTAGGTATTAGTTAAATATAAGGATTAGGAAATAATTAAGTTTTAAAGTAAACTTAATGTAGGTTTAAAATTAAATACACTTAGGATTAGAAGTAAGATTAGTTTCATATATAAGTGTAGATTTAGACATGTTTCGTTTAGAAATATAAAATGTAAAATAGGTGATAAGAAAATAGCAAGTAATATAGATAAGGCAATTAGAATTAAGAAAGTTAAATTTTTAAATTAATAGTATTAAGAATTCGTAGTGGGTAAGAAAAGGGTGGTTATATAAAAGAAAAAACAAGTCAATATATTGCTGCTAAAAGTATATATAAGGGTAGAATTCAGAAAATAGATTAGTAAAGGAAAAGAAATAGAATAGCGAAGGGAAGAGATTCAGGTGACCTAGGGGTCAGAGGACGTGGCTGATAAATTGGCAGCTGGTATTTTGTTACACCACCAGGTAGCAGGAAGAAACAAAATGAAACTTGTAAAGGTCAACTTCCCCATAAACAAAAGAAAAAACATGATGTAAACATTTAATGTGTAACATGGGATACATTTTGTGGGTAGAGGGGTCAGTAAAAAAACTATATAAGCTTGTAAGAATTGAATAAAAATTGGCAGAGTCTTGAGCTCTCCCCAGGAAGAGGATTCCTGTCGTCTTCGTCTTTTCTTTTTCGCCGCTTCCCGATTCTCCCCAGTCAGGCCCTGACTCTCTCGTTGGACCTGGACTCTAGTAGGGTATGTTCTTTCTTGTTTTCTAAATCAGATTAATATTCCTGAAATAGTTTATGTCATTCTCTAGCTCAAACTACTTCAAAAGACTCCAAATGCTATGAAATTAATTCTATAATTTGCAACTCAGCAAAATATTCCTAGCTCTCCTTGTTACAGGAAGTTTTTCTGTCTTTCTTTATTACTTTTACACTTATACCAAATAAAAGTTGTTTCTTCTTACTCACCTGTGTTGTCATTATTTCCTCATCTTGAAATACCTACTCCCTGTCATCTCACTCTTGGTTTTTACTTGTTGAAATCTGACTCACTTTCAAGGTCTAGCTTGAGTGCTGGTATTTCCATTAAAATGTTCCTAATTTCTAAGGTGGAAATAATGTCTCCTTCTTGTGAATTCCCAGGACGTGTGTTTATTCTTCTTATTACAAATGTCGTTTTTAGTGTTTCATGATCGCTGGGTCATCTCCATCTTGTCCTTTTGAGAACTGAAAGTATGTCTAAATCATCTTTCTGTTTTTCATGGCACTCTGCTCAGTACCTTGTACACACGAGGCATGCATGTGTGTGTCACATGGGAGTGAATGAATGATTGTAAACCCATGTTCTAAGATCACATTTGGAACAGATTTAAATCTGTCTGACGATCTCATTGACAGTGAACACATGGCAGTGGAGGCTCTAGTGCCCTCTAGTGACCCCTCCAGAACCAAGGCATTTATTTCCCTGGTTCAAAGGACTTGTCCTCTCCTTCCATTGGAGATGTCTCGGAAGGGTCATTCAGCTTGGAAACTCCCCATGAGATTTACTGAGTCATAGTTCAACATCTTCTCTGTCCAGTCCTTATGGATGTAGTTCCTAAGAGAATTTCCCAGTAAATTTCTTCTATTTATTTATTTAACATTTTAAAGCAAAGTTTATTAGAGAGAAGACATTGTAGAGAGGACACAGGTGCCTTATGGCTTGCTGTTAGAGTTCTAGGCATAATTCACAATGATTAAGCAACCTATTTTCTAAGCTAAGATCTGTGAGCTACGTGGGATATGTGGTGTACTACAAGCTATTAAGTTTCAGTTCTTATTGTTTAAATCTCCAACTTCCATCTCACAGTTTATTTCCAAGTCTAAAAGACATTTTTCTTCTTTGAATTATTTTCTAGAGCATTTGGACTTGGGCATAATATAGTTGTGAATTAGAGCAGGGCTGAATTCTGGCTTTATCACTTACAAGATCTGCTAACACAAAATGTTATGTTCTTCCACCAGTTAGAATTAGGTTCAGCAGCATGTAATAAAAGCTCCAGGGCAATCCTCTCGGGCCCCCTCCCACTGTGGGAGCTTTTCTATCCTCTTAATAAATCTCGCTTTCTTAAAAAAGCAAAAACAAACAAAAAATTCAAAATTAATGCTGATTAAATTATATTTTAATAAATCTCTCTCTCTCTCTCATCAAGGAGAAGACAAGTGGTGTGGCATAGATCCCTCAAGATGTAGGCATAAGCCAACTGTGGTCTCTGCCTTTCTGATCTAAAATGACTGGAGTTCAAGTCATCACATTATACTAACAAAATGGAAGAAGCAAAAAATGGCAGGAATTTTTCTTTTAAGAAGACTTCCCAGAAATTTCTCACAATCCTTTTGCATAAATGTAATTGACTAGAACATAGTCACATGGCAACACCTAGAATTGAAAATACGTCTGAAAAATGTAGCCTTTCTTTCTTTCTTTTTTTTTGAGTTGGAGTCTCACTCTGTCGCCCAGACTAGAGTGCAGTGGCCACTCCCAGCCACCACAGCCTCGCCTGCTGGTGGGCACTGGCGATCCTTCCGCCTCAGCCTTCTACGTAGCTGGAACTACAGGCTTGCGCTACCACGCCCTGCTGATTTTTTGATTTATTGTAGAGATGAGGTCTCACCAAGTTGAAAATGTAGCCTTTCAACCACGCACATGGTGAAATGATTTGCTGTAAGGGTTAAAATAACATATATGAGTTGTCTGACACAGACAGTGGTCAATAAAGGATCCCAAATCCCTCCTTTATAGCACAGTTATTCTTTTCTAATATACACTTACTATTTTAACAAGATAGCATTATCGATAAATAAGGAGCACTGGAAGCTAAATATCACTGAGTACTGTTTGTCAAAACCTAATAAAAGTTGTGTGACTTTGAGATCTTTCAGACTTCTCTTCCTGTGCTGCAGTCATGATGGAATTGTGACACAGTTAATGAAAAGATGCCAACAAATATCGGTAAAGAAAACAAGTCCTGGCTGGGTGTGGTGGCTGAGCCTGTAATCCTAGCACTTTGGGAGGCTGAGGCAAGAGGATTGCCTGAGCTCACAGGTTCGGGACCAGCCCGGGCAACTTGGTGAGACCTCATCTCTACAATAAAATCACAAAATTTAGCCGAACACGGTGGCCTGTATCTGTAGTTCTAGTTACTTGGAAGGCTGAGGATGAAGGATCACCTAAAGTTCAGCAGGTGGAGGCTGTGGTGGCTGTGAGCGTGCCGCTGCACTCCAGCCTGGGCGACAAGAGTGAGATTCCAACTCAAAAAAAAAAAAATTCTTTCAACGAAGGTCAAGGACATAACTAAGAACATGCAGATGTTACACAGACTGACAGAGACAGCAGCAATTCTAGCTAGAGGGGCAGCTGTCACTGAACTTCAAGGCCCCACCAGTGATATTATCAGCTGGGATAGAAATCGTGTGTGGTCTCTTGAGTGGTGTCCTCTACTTTTCTTTCAGGTTTTTTAACCTTGCTTCTTTTTACTATTCTGTAGATTCCAATCACTTCCCTACTTGCCAACAAGACATGCATAACTAGTAACAACCCCAGCATATTTCTGAGTGCTTATACAGAGGGCAAATCAAAAGACAGTTTCCTAGGGCCAATTTCCCGGTGTACCTCTTCCCAGTATTTCCTTTCACTAACTCTCAAGACCAGCTCTGCCATTTTTGTTAAGATGAGCTGGAAAAGTTCTATACAACAAGCGTCCCTGGCATTCTGCTATGGACTTTTACTCTGATGTTTTGACCTTGACTGTCAACTGTCCCCACTGAACATCATTGTGAAGGAAATAACATCTCCTACTCTTTCTGCGTTAGAACGAGGTTGAAGTTCATAATAATAGTGATCAGCACATAGTTGCTTTGGCTGTAAATTGAAGTGGATTTGGTGGCTGTTTATGAGCAACCAGGTTCTTCTTTCTCTTAAACTGAAATCAGGGTGTTGCACACCAGAAGGCTCTGGATCACACTGGATTTGTGGATCTTTCTATCTGAAGAATTCTGATTTGCAGGACCACTGGGATCAGAGCTAGTGTTTTTTTCTGTTGACTGTTAAGTGATTCTTTCTGTGAGGTCTATGTGCATCTGAGGCTATTTAAAATTCTTCTAAGCAAAAACATAGTCACATAGATTTAAGATAACTATGAGAAGTGACACCTACTTGTGGGAAAATAACTCCACTACCGAGTTATGTCTTGATGGAACATCTTGATGCAAACAGATATAGTTGACTTGGTTCTCAAACCAACGTTAATATGGAGGATGGGAATAGCACTTGGCTGTGTCATTGCGCAAACCTTGTTCTGAATCAATTCTTTGCCACTTTTTTTTTTTACTGTGAATATACTTTATTTAGTCATTTTTGTTTACTTCTTTGCCACTTTTTAGCTCTATGATTTTAAGCAAGTAAATCAATCTCTCTAAGAATACTCCTTAGTTTTCATAGTATTGCTGCAAGGATTTAATGAGATATATGAAACTCACTGCATAGTATCTGACATAGTAACCACCTGGCAAAGATTAACTTTTATAATATGTTTATTATTTATTAAAAAAGTTTTCCTTCTGCTTATGGCTTTTTTGTTTGTCTGTTTTTTAGTTGGAGTCTCACTCCGTTGCCTAGGATGGAGTGCAGTGACATACTCACAGTCACCCCAGTGTCTACGTGCTGGGCTCTGGTGATCCTTCCACCTCAGCCTTCCAAGTGGCTGGAACTACAGGTGCATGCTACCACGCCCGGCTAATTTTTAATTTATTGTAGAGATGAGGTCTTGCCAAGTTGCCCAGGCTGGTTTAGAACCACGGGCTCAGACAATTCACTCGCCTTGGCCTCCCGAAGTGCTGGGATTACAGGCTGAATCACCGAGCCTGACCTAGCTTTATTTATTTATTTAATTTCATTTTATTTTTTGAGTTGGAGTCTCACTCTGTCGCCCAGACTGGAGTGCATTGGCCGCTCCCGGCCACAGCAGCCTCGACCTGCTGGGCTCTGGCGATCCTTCCACCTCTGCCTTCCAAGTAGCCGGAATTACAGGCATGCGCTCTCATGCCCAGCTGATTTTTTGATTTATTGTAGAGATGAGGTCTTGCTGACCAGGCAGGTCTCGAACCTGGGGGCTCAGGCAATCCATTCACCTCAGCCTCCCAAAGGTCTGGGATTACAGGTTGAGTCACCAATCCCGGCTAGCTTTATTTTTTAAGACGAAGTTATAAACACTGGTTAAGCCCAGTCAAGTTCTTTTTGGCATCAATCAAGAAAATTCTTTAGTCTATTGACATGGGGAATTACTGTAATGTTTTTGAAGCAAATCATTCTAACATTCTTTGGACAGTATTTATTTTCCGAAGACACTTTTGTATTGAATTAATTTTTTTTTTTTTTGAGTTGGAGTCTCACTCTGTCGCCCAGACTGGAGTGCAGTGGCCGCTGCCGGCCACCGCAGCCTCTACCTGCCGGGCTCCAGCGATCCTTCCATCTCAGCCTTCCGAGTAGCTGGAATTACAGGCATGCGCTACCACGCCCGGCTAATTTTTTGATTTATTGTAGAGGTGAGGTCTCGCTGCCCAGGCGGGTCTCGAACCCGCGGGCTCAGGCATTTCACTCACCTCAGCCTCCCAAAGGCGCGGGATTACAGGCTGAGCCACCGAGCCCGGCTTAATTAATATTTTATTTAAGTATTTTTCCCCCACCAAAATCTACATCAGAATATTTAGGTATTGTTTATTTATATTTATCAATGAAAAAGACCAATAATTATCTTTTTTTGTAGTGTCCTCATCTGACATTGAAATCATGATTACACTAGCCAAATAAAAAGATCTAGGCATTTCTTCTATTTTTCTAAAACAATTTATATATAAGATAGTAAAGAATTTCTTTTAAAATGTTTATACAATATACCGTAGAGTCAAGATAGTCTGAGGTTTTTGGAAGGAGCAATCTTTAATTACCATTTAGCTTCCTTTATTACTGACCAGTTGAAGTTCTCTCTTTCTGCACCAATTTTGCATTTTATAAGGTTCTGGAAAATTTCCCCTTTCTCCCATATTTTCAAATTTATTAGTGTATAGTCTGTTCATAATACTCTTAGTATTTTTAAATCTCTGTTCTCCGTTTGGTTACTTTTCCTTTTTCACATTTAGTTTGTTTATGCATCTTTTCTCTTTGCTCTCTTGTATAATCTTACTATGTCTATGTTTGTCTTGTTATCTTCTTTTCAAAGAACCAGCATTTGGTTTTGCTAATATTCTGCCCTCCCATTTATTGTTTCTTCTATCTTATATTTTTGGCTTTGCTCTGTTGTTCTTTGTCCAGCTTCATGAATTGAATGCTTAGCTATTAATAAAGAAAACCTCTTATAATGGAAAATTTCAAATATGCATAAAGGAGAGAGAACAAAATAGAAAATATCCATGTCCAGCATCAGCAATTAGTCATGGACAATATAGTCTCTTCAGTACCCTGTCCCACTTCTCTCCTTCCCACACAACTTTTGAGACAGGAGAGATAGTTAGAGAAAGGCTAGACAGACAGACAGACAGGGCGAGTCCTCAGGTAACAATGTAAAAAGCTTCCAGCAGGCTCCTCAGGCTGATACACTCACGTTGATAAGCAGGTTCCCTGTACCTCTCAAGCTAGAGCTTAAGTACTCCCTGTTGGGTTAGAAAAACGACCACTCAGTTCGCTGACAAGTACCAACCAATTGGCTCAGTCTTAGGGCTATATAAGCACCAGGTTTCAGCCCCAGACTGGCAACTCCCTTGGGACCCCTACCACGGTGGGAGCTTTTTCTGTCCTCTCAATAAATCCTGCTTTCTTTTTCTGGCTATCTGTGTCCCTCATTCTTCCTGGGCATGAGACAAGAGCCCTGACCTGCCAAGTCGTGCAACCCAGAGGCTGGCTTGGCAGCCGACGGAGCCCGCTGAACTAGGAGGGTTGCTGGAAGAAGACAAGACTCTGAAGTTGAGACACTTCTGGTGGCTGTAGCACACTCTCAAGGCTTCGCTTGCCAGCCCACTAGAGCCAACACTCTGGGGGCTAGGCTTGCCAGCTCATCTAATCTGTAACACTCTCAGGGGTTGGTTTGCCAGCCCACTAGAGCCAACACTTCCCAAGCTAGGCTTACCAGCCCCTTGAGTTAGCCCCCTCTGGGGCTCAACTGGCTGACCCATTGAGTTGACACTCTCAAAGCCCAGGCTGACCAGAAAAATCTCTATCACTATCATTTGATTCACAAATATTTACCTTGACTCTTCTACTTCAGTGGGATAGCAATAAAGGAATTAAAATGGAAATTAGAGACTATTTTTTCTGAAAAACCTGAGGCTATCGTGACATTACAGGAACATTCTACAAACTTTTCAAGAATTAATTATTTACTATCTTATATGAGTTAGCTTAGAAAAATAGAAAAAGATGCCTCGATCTTTTTATTAGGCAAATGTCGCTATGATTTCAATGTCAGATAAGGACACTATAAGAAAAGAAAATTACAGCATAAAGCATAGAGGTTTTTTTTGGAAATATAACCACAATGTCATTGTCACACTTACAATGTTAAAAACTAAGGGATATGCTACTATTCGCTTCCCCCATTTGAAAATATTTTTATAGGTCATTTAAAAAAATTAGTACTGAAAATGTTCTATACATGGTTGATGTCTCTTGACCTATCCATTCCCCTTCAGTTTTTAAATATAGTTGTTGAAAAAAATTGAGGTTTTCCTATAGTTTGTTTTATGTTTTCTTTTGCTTTATTTTTCACATTTTGAAGATTAGTTTTACATTTAAATTTTGCTTTTAATTATTGTCTTAGACCGTTTGTGTTGCTATAAAGGACCATCTGAGACTGAGTAATTTATAAAAAAAGAGATTTCTTTTGGCTCACAGTTCTCAGGCATCTGCTTGGCTCCTGGTGAGGCCCCAGCAAGCTTTCACTTATGGCAAAAAGCAAAGGGGAGCTGGCATGTCACAGGGAGAGAGTGCGACCAAGAGAGAGAAGGGTGGTGCCTGCCTCTTCTACCTAACCAGCTCTTGTGTGAACTTAGTGAGAATCGCTCACCGCTTATCACCAGGAGAAGGACACCAAGTCGTTCAAGAGCGAGCCACCACCCCAGATCTCATCATTTCCCGTTAGGCATCACTTCCAACACTAAGGACCACATTTCAACACAAGATTTGGAGGAGGCAATAACCCAAACGTTATCAATTCTAAAAATCAATAGTTACAAAGTCAGCTCTTTAAACAAGGTATATTAAGGTAAGTTTGGCTTTTATGGCCATCCTTTCTGCCTTTATTAGTTTCACTTCCTTCCAGGTAAATGTTTAAAACGTGTTCTTGTTTATTCTTCCACTAAAAAAAATGTATAACCACTCTCTGGCTTTGCTGATAGCATCCCTGTGGTGTTGTTTAATTTGTCCCTCTGTGTCCCGCAATTCCTGCAAATTGGGAGATAGATCAGGGACATGCATTCTCAGCAAGAGGGATATCACCCCCAGAAGGATGAAAATTAGCACTTTGGGAGTGAAAAGAAAATCTTCCTCCTTTTAGCTATATTCCTCAATGTTGGCAAATTATTTTCATAATCGCTAACGTCAAAATATTGAGTTTCTTATGTAATTTCCTTCTTTTAGAAATATGTCATTTCTCTAATGTATACATTTTGAAGCTGTATTCTGTTTTTATTTTCTAATTGTATGATATCATGATCAGTTTATCTAATCTGCATAATAATAATACTTTTGCTTTTATTGTTGCTTCTTTTTGTCATAACATATGGTCTGCTCTTATAAATCTTTCATAAATACCTTTATTGAGGGTAGGTTTCTTTCTCTCCCTTTTTCTCTCCATGTGTATTAGTATCAGTATATTTATAACAATGTTTATATTCTTGATATCTATTTATCTTTTATCTATCCGCTTCTGAGATAGATATGGTAAAATCTCTAGTTACTATTGCTCATTTGCATGTTGCTTTTGGTAGTTATGTCAGTTGCTGCTTGAAATACTTTGTTTTTTGTTTTTTTGCTTTTGAGTCAGAGTCTCACTCTGTCACCCAGGCTGGAGTGCAGTGGCATGCTCACGGTCACCACAGCCTCGACCTGCTGGGCTCAGGTGATCCTTCCACCTCAGTCTTCCAAGTAACTGGAACTACAAGCATGTGCCACCACACCCAGTTAATTTTTTTAATTTTTGTTTTTGACAAACGAAGTCTTGCCAAGTTTCCCAGGCTAGTCTCAAACCACTGGACTCAGGTAATCCTCTTGCCTCTGCTTCCCAAAGTACTGGGCTTACAGACATGAGCCACCATGCCTGGCTTGCTTGAAATACTTTGAGTCACCCTTCTTAGGTGCAATGATGCTAATAGCAGGGTATCATCTTGTTTTATTCTTTCTTTTACTAGTATATAATATTTATTTGTGCCATTTGTGTCTTCCTTGTATTTTTGAGATATTAATGTTGTTTTTTTCTGATTTATATTTGCCTGCTAATTACAATTTAAAAATTTTCAATCTTTAAAACTTTTGTAAGCCATTTTGTCTCATGGGAGTTTCTTGTATACAATGTATTACTGACTTTCTCCAATCTGAGACTCTCTCATCTGTTTGTTAATTGATGAATCCAACTCATTTACATTTATTGTTATTCCTAATATGGTAGGAAGTATTTCTGCCATCTTATTTCATATTTCACATTTGTTGTACTTCCTTTGTATTTTCTTTTTCTTCTCTCCTGCTTTATATTAAGCATATTGTCCCTTCTGCTAATATAAAAGCTTTTATTGCAATTTTAGTTATTATTAATCCCACACAATCTGTTCTCAAGACAGCAGCAAATAAAATTCTTTCAAAATTTAAGTAAGACTTCCCCAAAACAGCAACAAATAAAATTCTTTCAAAATTTAAGTAAGTCTTCCCCCAAACCTCAAATATCTTTAAAGTCACTCAGATTAAAAACAAAAGTCATCAATTTGCTCTACCAGGTACTAAGCAATCTGGTCCTTTACTACGTTTCTGATCTTATCGCAAAAACCTTTTTTTTGCTTTCAAACTCCCATTTTATTAATGATTCTTCAAATGCATTAGGTATCTTCTAACCTCAGAGTCTTGGCACTTGCTATTATCTCTGCCTGGAATTTTTTCCCTTATGTATCATATCTCATGCTCCATCACCTCTTCCAAGTCTTTGCTCAAATATCTTTGTGAGGTTTCCCTTTTCATTCTGTTTAAAACAGCAACTTTTCTACACAGCAAAATTGCCTCTTTGTTTCCCTATTGTTTTTTCTCCATTGCATCACTTGCATTGGGTATCCTATTGATTTATTACATCTTTTCTCCCACTAGAAAGTTGATTTCTATGGAGGCCAAGACTTTGTTTTGTTTACTGCTGTCTCCCCAGAGAGAAGAACAGAGCCTAGGATACTGAAGTCGCCCAATAAATATGTTTTGAACAGAAAAATGAATGGGTTCAGAAGCCACACATGCTGGAATCTTAAGATTCCTTGATCTACAGCTGGGAAGAGTGAGGAATGGAGGAACTGACAAGTGGTAAAATATCTGGGTCAAGAGCCTAAATCTGGCTATTGAGTAAATCTTAGGAGTAAATCTCAGTTTGGGCACAAACCATGTCCTGTGAGTCTAGGGGTTTGCAGTATCTGTGATCGTATATGGAAAGATGTGTTGTCCTTTTCTTCTTGTTGTAACAGAATTTTTAAAACTCAATTTTGTGTACTTATTTGTATGGCAAATTATAATTACTCTAAAAATGTATTCTTGATTACAAGAGAGGAGCAAAATCAATATGAAGAAAAGAAGATTAAATCAATTTGAAGTTCACTTTCAGGATAATTAATTAGGACATGTGTTAATTGGGGTTATCTTCAATGAAAGTGAAGTCATATAAAGCCATATTATAAAAGTGCCAGTTTGGGTTTGTTTTTGAAAGTATTTGTGATGGTTAATTTTATGTGTCAACTTGACTAGGCCATGAGGTACCCAGACATTTGGTTAAACATATTGTGAGTGTGTCTGTGAGAGTGTTTCTGGATAAGATTAATATTTGAGTTAGTGGACTAAGCAAAGAAGATTGTCCCAGTGTGGATGGGCCTCATCCAATCAACTGAAGACCTGATATGACAAAAAGACTGACCCTCCCATGAATAAGAGAGGTCGTCTCCTGCCTGACCACTTGGGCTGTAACATTAGTCTTTGGACTCAGACATTGAAATATTGTCTCTTCTTGGGTCTTGAGCCTGTTGGGTTTTGAACTGGAACTTAAATAAATAGCTTATCTCTTCATAGGCTTTCAGACATGTACTGGAACTACACATCAGCATTCTTGGGCCTCCAGCTTAAAACCGTCCAGCCTCCATGATTGCATGAGTCAATTCCTTATAATAAATTGATCTTTCTCCCGCTCTGTCCATCTCTCTCTCTCTCTCTCTCTCTCTCTCTGTATGTGTGTCAAAGAGGGTGCCAAAAAAATGTACACACATTTTAAGTATTATGTTCACTCAAAAGATGACGTTAATCAAATGAATCACCATGCAACAGGCAGGATAGTCAAAGAAAGTGGTGGAAGCATAGTTGAGCAAATGTCCTACTACACATTGCTAGTGTAATCTAATTTAACTTTGAAAAGTATTACTTAGATAACATCTCTTAAAATGTGTATACACAATGCCTCATATATATATGAGAGCCCCCAAACTGAATTTATTAAAAATTATGTTTTTATTCTGATGTGTTTAAACTTCAGTCACCTTCAAAGTACTCTCTGTGTGATGCAATACACCTATCCAGATACTTTTTCCACTGCTCAAAACTGTTTTTGAACATGTCAGTTTTGATGCCTTTTAATGCTTCTGCCATTGTTTGTTTCTTCCTCATCAGCAAAACGTTTTCCTTTGAGGGTAAATCACCCACCATGAAATGGGAAAACTCGTTAAAAGAATCTCCAAAGAAAATTTTCTCAGTCAAATGTAGCCTCTCACAACGATGCTAGCTGGTATACTGATGCTGATGGGTTCCTAGTATACATACACACACCACACACACACATATACATGCACACACATACACACACACGTATGATAAATGTCTGGAAAGCCCTGACTAGTAGAGTATGGAAGCATTGACTGTATTTCTGAGCCCTTTTAAAAATCATTAAAGCTGACATTTGGTAAAATGCTTTATAGATATTTAAAAGTCAGATAGGCATATGTAGTGGAAAGAATATGAGCTTTGCAATTAGATCTGAACTCCAATTAAACTCTACCACTTATTATTTATTATTTGGCAATGAATTTAACTTTATGCATATCAGGTTCCTCATCTGTATAATAAGGTAACTACTATAATGGTCATTATGGGTCATGTGAAGGTCAAAATAAATACTCCCAAGAGTCCTCCATATGGTACTAGACACATAGTACCTAAGGTTAGTGGTTAATATTTATTGAGGGATTACTTCGTGTGTGTGTTGGCTTATTCCTTTGTAAGGGAATGAATAGTCTTACTATCATCTCCATTCTACAAGTAAGAAAACAGAGGCACAGTTGAGTAATTTACTCACAATTGCAGAGCTAGTAAGTTGTAGTGCTAGGATTTGAACCCAAAGTGGTCTGGATCCAGGGCCCATATTTTTGACTATATACAATACTGCTTCTTGTTGGGTGAACACACCATGCACTGAGGGTGCTGGGGTTGGAAGAAACTTCTCAGCTGCTGCTGGAGAGTTGCGTTTCCAAGGAAGTGAGGAAACCAGCCCATCAGGAACCAAAAATGTCTAAGCCAATCAATGTCCGAGCTACCACCATGGATGCAGAGTTGGAGTGTGCAATCCAGTCAAATACAATGGGAAAGCAGCTTTTGACCAGGTAGTTCAGACTCTCGGCCCCCAGGAAGTGTGGTACTCTGGCCTCCAGCGTGTGGATAACAAAGGATTTCTGACCTGACAGAAACTTGATATGAAAGTGTCTGCCCAGTAGGTCAGGAAGGAGAATCAATCCCCTCCAGTTCAAGTACTAGGCCAAATTCTACCCTGATGACGTGTCGGAGGAGCTCATCCAGGACATTACCCAGAAACTGCTCTTCTTCCAAGTGAAGGGTGGATCCTTAGTGACCAGATTTCCTGCCCCCACTGACACTGCAGTGTTCCTGGGTTCCTACAGTGTGCAGGCCAAGTTGAGACTATAACAAAGAAATACACAAGGCTGGGTTATTCGACTCTGAGTGACTGATACCTCAAAGAGTCATGGACTGGCACAAACTTACCAGGGACCAGTGGGAGGACCAGATCTAGGTGTGGCACGCAGAACACCGAGGGATGCTCAAAGACAGTGCCAAGTTTGAGTACCTGAAGATAGCCCAGAACCTGGAAATGTGTGGAACCAAGTACTTTGAGATTTAAAAAGAAAAAGAAAAAAGAAAAGAACAGATCTTTGGTTTGGAGTTGGAGCCCTTGAATTTAAGAGAAAGATGATAAGTTAGTCCCAAAGATTGGCTTCCCTTAGTGAAATTAGGGACATCTCTTTCCATCAACCAAAAGTTTGTCATTAAACCCTTTGACAAGAAGGCACCTGACTTTGTGTTCTATCTCACCCTGGCTCTCCCCCACCCCCTTCCGAGAATTAACAAGAGGATCCTGCAGCTCTGCCTGGGAAATCACAGGAAGCCAGACACCAACGTTGGTGGTCAGGTGAAGGCCCGAGGTAGGTGGGTGGGGAACCTGAGGCAGCTGGTGGGTGGGTGGGGAACCTGAGGCAGCAACATTTAGAGGCTGAGAAGAAGAGGAGCGAGATTGCCGGGAGACAGAGAATGGATGATGGGGGAAAAGCCAGATATCTGATGCTCAAGCTGCAGGCCTATGAGGAGGAGACCCAGAAGGCAGCCAAGGAGCAGATTCAGAGAGGTCTGCAGCCGAGGGAGGAGAGGAGGCAGGCACGAGGGGGTGGGAGTGGTCGGGATGGGGAGGGATGTTGAGCTCCTGGAGGTTGACCCTGTGGCCGAACTGCGGGCCAAGGAGGAGCTAGAGAGACAGGCCGGGCCTCAGATAAAGAGAACACCGCCCAGATCGCCCTCCCGGAGGAGGCGCAGAGACACAAAGAGAACTAGGAGGAGGAGTGGCCGCCCAGGGCCAAAGGAGCCCGGGATCACCCGGTGAAGACCAGAGAGGAGCTGCACCTGGCGAGGGACGGCCCTCCGCTCCCGACACCCCCTGCACACCGAGGGATGCTCTAAGATGGCACCATGCTTGAGTACCTGAAGACAGCCCAGAACCTGGAAATGTATGGAATCAACTACTTCGAGATAAAAAATAAAATTGAATAAAATAAGAAAGGAACATACCTTTGACTTGGAGCCGATGCCCTTGGACTAAATATTTAAGAGAAAGATGATTCGTTGACCCCAAAGATTGGCATCCCTTGGCTGGTCCATGACTCTTTGAAGGATCAGCCGCTCAGAACTGAGGTGCCCAGCCTTATGCGTTTCTTTGTTACAGTTCCTAAACTTGGCCTGCACAGCGTAGGACCCCGGGAGCACTGAGGTCTCATGAGGGACAGGAAATCTCGTCACTAAGGATTCCCTCCTTCACTGGGAAGGAGAACAATTTTTGGGTCATGTCCTGGGTGTCCTCAGACATGGTGGGCATACAAGGAGTCACCACGTCCAGGAGACACTGCAGGGAGTGCAGAGCCCACGGCCTGCAGCGCGGAGCTGTCCAGCGACGGAGTGCTGAAAGAGCGCAACTAGAAGAAGCGCATCACCAGGGCCGAGAGGGACCAGAGCATGCAGGGGCCTGCTCGGCTTCGTCGCCGCAGATAGACTTTAGATAGGGTCGTGACAGGAGCCGGCCCCATCCCACGCCCCCCTGACCTGCCACGTTTCCTAGGGGAGACACAGGCCCACCGGATGATGCTTGCTCATGTTGCAAACGCTGAGCAAACGAGCCGTCCCAGACCAGGGACAAGGACACGAGGACCCACAATGGCATCAAACACAATGAGAACATGAGGCAAGGCCAGGACACGTACAAAACGCCGTGACAGATCTGGCCGGGCAACCCCAAGCAGCGGATCGACAAGGCCCAGGCACAGGCCATCCCGCCCCAGCCTGTCACGCCTGCATTTTAGTCTCCACATCTAGGCCTCTCGCCTGCCCCATCCTTTAGAAAGAGAGCAGCTATCCAGGCGGAGGTCGGGGCTGGAAGCCAGAGGCCACCTCCCTGGCTTGTTTTTCCCAATTGTATCATCTTGCCAAACAGGCTTGATTTTTATGGTGACTCTCGAATCACTCCTTGCGTTGTGCTTGGAAGAGGACCCATTGAATTAAGGAACATGCCTGTAAAGCCTGGGTGACAAACTTCATGCTGGCCTGTGTGATACAAGATACGGTATCATTAAAGAAAACCACGTCATGGCTTACATCTGTGCCATACTTTTTCTGTATTTGAAATGAGCTCAAATGGATTGATTTGTTTTTTTTATTTTTATGAAGGATCCATCTTTGTATATTTGCGTTTTGAGGACTGCAAGTTATTTTGGAAATTGAGTATGAAGCGTGTCACACACACACACACACACACACACACACACACACACACACACACACACTGATTTCACTCCTCCTGTCACTCAGTGTGGCTGGCACAAACGACAGTGTCACTCAATGTAATCAGTGCAGAAGGGCCTACTGGGATAAGTTTTTTATGTTTTCTGCTTGTTTTTGTTTTTTTGCTTAACAGAGTACATTGTTGGACTTATACACCTAATTAATGATCAGCTACAGGATATAATATTAATATATAAGTGATAATATGGGTTTGTAACATTAGTTTCAAAAACAGAAAGTCTTGTTCTGTGTATTTTGTTAGCTTCTACAAAATTATAAAAGAATTCCATATGAAAACCAAAAAGACAAAAAAAACAACCCAAATATTGCTTCTTTTTGAGGCTAAAGGCTAGTTTTCTTTCCTTCCCTCTCTTCTTCCACCTACATCCTATGGAATCCATGAGAACAGGTTAAGGACCATGTTGGTGTCTTTTTATATTGTTTTGGGACCTGGCATAGTGCTTGTCTGATATCCAACACATGCCAATAAACTAGGGGGTGAAGACAGGGAGTCAGGAAGATAGTTCAGGAGGGAGTAGGAACCACAGGTCTTTATCTTTCTTGTTGTGGACACAGGGTCTATGATCTTAATTTCCTTTCTGATAATCACTATCCTCAAACATGTGTGGTTTGGTTAACGTGACATCTTGGCACATTTTCAAATAGTGAAGGAAACAGCTTCCTTTTTTAAATATGGAGCTAGATGGAGAGGACTTAATATCTGCCCTCCAATCTCACTGACCAGGTATTTATTTCATAGAAGTACAGAATGGCTACTTAGTAATTAGTCCTCGCTGGCTGGGGAGCTGTTTAGCAAAGTGGTTAATGTCGCTATTCCCCCTTGGGCCTGTGACAGTTTTTCTTCTGAATTGACTCTCAGACTTGTTGGAAATATTAAAACCAATGTTTCTACCATACCATTTTTATTTCTAGAGCACATTTTCTGATTTCCTTCAGAATGATTGTTTTCATTTTAAAATGTTTTGAGTCAGTTTAGTAAGAACCTGAGTTGAATTGTACTTATATATGTGCTGCAGAGTTTTAACCTGATGTGGGTCATGGGTTAATTTAAAATAAAATGTGAAGCCTTTCAAGGAGCCCACAATATTTGATGACCTTAGTCCTCTGGAAAGATTAAATTTCCCAACAAGTACATTCGTTTTTAGCATTGGGGAGGTGAATCTTTTCTTATGTTTGTCGCTCAGTTATTTCTTTATTGCCTTGCAGGTTCAGATCTGATTTTACTGATACTACACAAGTTCCTCTGAAAGGCAGAATAAAAAATTAAAATTTTATTTATTTTTGATCATTGTTCAGATGATCATGGTTTGGAAGACAATTTAGGGATAGAGACAGATTCTACAATATCAATTCTGATAGGTCATTACTATTAACAATGAAGTATTCTGGAGTTTCTTCTAGTTTGCTTTTATAATACAAACCTCCTAAGTGAAAAGTCAAGAAAAAAAGAGGGCCTTCCAGTCATGCATTTAATTCATTCAACTAATAATATTGACAATGAAACAGAAAAGAGATGGTGAAAAAGAAAACAAAGATGTTTTAGTCTTAGCTAAGAGTTGCTACTAAATTCTACTGTTGAGTGCCAAAAAAATAAACAAATAAAAAGGAATTAATATGTTCATTGTGTCCCACCTCACATATTTGCACTGTTTAAAAAATATTAGAATTGCTAAAACCTGTTCGCTTATAGGACAAATTAATGAACTGACTTGGCAATAGATAGAAGAAAAAAAATGAGTTCAGAAATTTCAGGGGAATTTCGAGATATTGTGGGTGTTATTGTTATTAGGGGACTTAAGAAAACCATATTGATCCTTTTGTGCAGACAATGAGCAGAGATCATTGGTGAAATGAAGACAGTAATAGTTGTAACAGAAGTAAACAGGTCGCTATTAACAAGTGTTTTTGATTTATAAATTAGCTGAAAGTCAGTAATACATGATATGACATATTACAATAAAGACAATATCTTTCATTGGAGACAGATAAAATTATTTCAAATGAAAATGTGAAAGAAATATTAACTTACCAGTTATTTATCAAAATGCAGGGATTAGAAAAGGAAGTTAAAATACTAGTTTTTCACACTGAATTTTAAACAACTTCAATGTTTTAAAAAAGAGACAATATGATATAGTGGAAAGTATATTAGAGCTAAAGTCTGTTGAGTATGGGTTTAGCGCAAGTTCTTTCACTTGTTATCTGTAATCTTTGGAGAAGTTTCTGAACATGTTTGAGCTTATGTTTCTTCATACTAAAACAATGTGGACTGTAATACTTATAGTGCTATACATATATGCATATATATAGTAGAGGACTTTGTGTGTAAGAAAACCCTTATACTAGTGATATTTAATAAATGTAAGTTCTTTTCATCTTTCTCTTTCCCATTAGTTAGAATGCATAGCATTAGGTAGTGGATTGATTCATTTTGTAATGAAAATGGCACATTGATAAGGGTAGAACCTCAATCATGATCCTGCTTACACTATAATTAGAAATCACATCTGAGAAAAAAACAATAAATTATGATGAATCATCTTGGTGCTATCATTGGTTTTAGCATAATTGCTCATTAAGTCTTTAAAATTATTAGACCTTGTTAATTAAAAAGCCTTTCCCGAAGTGCGATGAAGATGCTTATTCATGTCAAATGATTTACAGTGAGATTATCTTCTAATTACAGCTGTTGAAGCTTCATTTGCATAGCTGAAATCGTTAGCTACAATGCACAGCCAGTGCTCACTATATCATGAAGTGGTTCCAGCACACCATGGCAGAATAAAAATGTAGAAAGAACAGTATTGGGCTGGTTTTGTATGAAGCCTTGGTCACGTGCAAGATGAGTGTCAGAAGAGAGAAGCACAGGTATGGGAATTAAACATTTTTAAAATTTTCTGTTGGGACACTGAAATATCTCCTTGACCAAAGAGAAGAAGAAAAAGTGAAGAAGAGAACAACGTTTAGTTAAGATGAATGCTGTGCTAAGAACCATGTAAAATGATTTTCTATTTTTTTAGTGTAAAAACCATAGCAACTGATCTCTTAGCAATGTGTTCAATTCTATTAATCAATGATGCCTTTAAGAGATTTTATATCCTCATTTATAATTTTTAGTGAAAAGTGTCATGGTAAATGAGACAGTATATACATTAGCTATTGAGAACCCCTTATCTACCAAGGGCTATGAATCACAGAGGGAAAAATAATGAAATTTGGCTCAAATATATAAAGGTCTATATTTTAATTTTATATAGGAAAAATGTAAACATCTAAAATTACTTTTTATTAAAATAAATATTAATACATTGTTATCATACTATACAAGATGATTTTTCCAGAATAACATTCTATATAGAAATACATAAATATCTTTTTCTTCTATTCAATACATATCTGTATAAAAAAAACATATCCATCATGTTATATAAATGGAGGAGCATAGATACTAGAAAAAGGTTAAATATTTTGGAGAAATGTGAGATTTTTATAGGGAAAATGATCAAATCTGAACCTGAAGAAGAAATGTCACATCTGTCTTTGTCAGACAGTTACTTTACATGTTGTAACAAATAGGCAACATTATGGCTTTTCATTAGTTGATCTGTTTTCTTGTCATTGTGTCAATATTTCACTTATTTATTTTAACATTCCTTCAAATAGTCTTAATCAGTTCATCAAACTGCTTTTTCCAGTAATTAGTCTGATCAAACATTTCAACCACTAAAAAGAGGGCAAGGGTTTTTAGTTGCTTACAATTTTAAGGTATGAAGAAAATCCAAACACATATTGCAAAATGATGAGTCAATTCATCATATGTCTTCTGATATATGTATGAAGAGATCACCAAGTCATTTTGCAGTATTCCTGACAAAAGTGTATACTCTAAATCCAGTAATAGAAAAATGATTAGACAAACCAACTGTCTAAAAACAACTGGACTGTATTTTTCCAGAATGACAGTGTCACAGATAAGAAAGATCTCATTTTTGTCCATGATAGAGTAAAGGGATTTAATTTTCTGTCTTAACAACTAGAAAACTTGACAAAATACATGAAACAATTGGTGTTAGGCATTAAAAAACAGGAAGCATAAGAACGTGGGGTTTTTTTGTTTTTTTGTTGTTGTTTTTGTTTAGTCAGAGTCTCACTTTGTCACCCAGGCTGGAGTGCAGTGGGATGCTCACAGCCACCTCAGCCTCAACCTGCTTGGCTCAGGCAATCCTTCTGCCTCAGCCTTCCAAGTAGCTGGAACCACAAGCATGTGCCACTACACCTGGCTAATTTTTTGATTGATTGCAGAGATGAGGTCTTGCCAACTTGCCCAGGAGGTCTCAAACCCCTGGACTCAGCCAATCCTCTCACCTCTGCCTCCCAAAGTACTGGGATTATAGATGTGAGCCACTGTGCTCAGAAAACCATGATTTTTTTTTTTTTGAGTTGGAGTCTCACTCTGTCACCCAGACTGGAGTGCAGTGGTCGCTCCCGGCCACCACAGCCTCGACCTGCTGGGCTCCAGCAATCCTTCCACCTCAGCCTTCCAAGTAGCTGGAACTACAGGTGTGTGCTACCACACCCAGATAATTTTTTTGATTTATTGTAGAGATGAGGTCTCGCCAAGTTGCCCAGGCAAGTCTCATACCTGTAGGCTTAGGCAATCCACTCACCTCAGCCTCTCAAGGTGCGGGGTTACAGGCTGAGCCACTGAACCCGATTGACTATGATTCTTGAGAGAAAATAAACAAATAAGGTGAGTCTGATGACCACTGAATTTTTTTTTTTTTTCACCTAGAGGCACATTATCAAATGTGTAGCAGGAATAAACATTCTAAGAAGATCATAGTGGTTTTTTGTAATGAGATGTAGATCAGAATTCAGGGAATTTGAAGCAGCTAGAAGTTTCCGAGTAGAGTTCTGTAGAGGAAAAAATTACACCAGAAAAGTGCTCTGTAAATATGAGTGAGGTTTTTATGAATCTTTGCTGAGTATTCATGCATAGGATAAAACTCCATGAAACTGGAAAACAAGCTGATTAGGAAATTGTGAGTTGAATGGAATCCAAAACTCAAGCAGGAATGGAGATCATTTGATTTTTCACTAGCCAGAAACAAGAGTTCTTGTTGATTACTTGCAGGCATTCAGTAATAATCTCAGAAGAGATCTGCTTCAGTAGTGAGGACAATCCATTCCTAAAGCAAAGGATATTCTAGAACCACCTCACCAAAACTTAAAAAAAGCCCTGAACACAGTAAATAAAACAACAAAAAACTTCACTGTATATAAAAAAAAAACCCTAAAACTCTTTAAATGAAAACATTATACTGCATACAATAGCAACAAAATATATGATATCCAATACCTAATAAAAATAACAGCAAACATAGTAAGAATCAGGGGAAAATGAAAAAAGAAGCAGTAATTTTGCTACTAAAAGAGAGAAAAATTACTTAATAGGAACAGATTCAGAAATAATAAAGACAATGGAATTGATGGACAGATATTAGGACAACAATTGTAAATATTTTCTTTCTTTTGTTTGAGTTGGAGTCTCACTCTGTTGACTCTCATTCACAGCCACTGCAGCCTCAATCTGCTGGACTCAGGCGATCCTTCTGCCTCAGTCTTCCAAGTAGCAGGAACCAAAGGCACACACCACCATACCTGGCTTATTTTTTTTATTTATTGTAGAGACAAGGTTTCACCATGTTGCCCAGGCCGGTCTCAACCCTCTCAGCTCCAGCAATTCTTCTGCCTCCACCTCCCAAAGTGCTGGGATTACAGGCATGAGCCACTGTGCCTGGCCATAAATATTCTCAATGATTTAAAGTAAAGCATGAATATAATGAGAATGGTAAAGACAAGAACACACACATACACATTTAATAAAATTTCAAAATTAACAGCATATTAACCACTGCAGAACAAAGCATCAGTCAATATGGAGACACAGCAATAAAAACTTTCTAAAATGAAGCACAGAGAGAAAAAGAGATAAACAGAATATCAATGACCTGTGAGATAAGCAGTCTAAAATATGAGAGAAAGTGACATTAAAAAAATTGAAGAAATAATAATAAAATTTATTCAAATTTGGTGAAAGCTATAAACACGTGAATCTAAGATCAACAAATTTCAAGCAGAATAACACCCCCCAAAAGAAACAGAACTCCAGATATTATAAGTAAAAGCCATTGTTAAAGCAAAAATCTTGCAATATAACAAGAATAGATACATTATGTATGAAGAAACAAAGATAAGAACGATTGCAGACATTGCATCAGAAACTATGTAAGTCAGAAGACAATGAAATATTTTTAAAGTATTGAAAGACCATCTAGCACTCTATACATAGTAAGAATGTCTTTTCAAAATAGCAAAATAAAATGTTAATGAGCCAAGAAAATTAACTTCCAGCAAAAGTACATTGAAAATTGTTAAAGTTTCTTAAGTGCAAGAAACGTTATAGCAAATGAAAACTTGGATCAGCACAAAGGAATGAAAAGACCCAGAAATGGTAACTACATTGATAAAATATTTTCCCTTTTTCTTTTTATTTAAAATTAATGTGATTTAAATGGGTTGTTAGCGTCACAACACATGTAGAAGTAAAATCTATGACAACAGTCACACAAAGAATGAGAGGGGAGACATTAAAGTATGTTGTTTAATGTGGATACAGTATACATGAAGTGGATAATGCAATTTGGATTCAGACTGTTAGGGTCCGGACAGGGTGAGGGTGGATGCATGGAGAGGAAAAGGCGAGGGGCAGGGAGGCGCACACTGCCAAAGCTGGCAAGCTGGGGGTGTGCGCTGGCAACCCAGAGATCCGAGTAAATGCAAAGAATTACAGCACAAAGAGGTGAGAGAAGAAAAGATTTATTTAAGAAAGCTTCACCCCCCCCCCACAGACAGGGAGTGGGCCTACACTCTAGGTGAATGTGGCATTGTAGTCCCCCAAAGCCCTGGCTTAAATTCTTTTCTTGGAGACGTTGCATGTGACTGCCGTAACTTCCTTATCGACCACCTGTGGATGTCTTGGAGAACCTGTGACACAGACGCACTGATGTCTACCCCCATTAACATAGCCCCTAGAGAAGGGTGAGACAAGGATTCTAATTCTCCAGCACCCTCCCAAACAACGCTCCTTAGAGCTAATGGAGTGTGCACTCCCTCCTAATCTCCTAGGCATTCTCAGTAGGTAACTTTGGGGGAATCCTTGATTTCCCTGTAATAGGGTCATTCTACTGGAAGATTGAATTCCCACCTGCTCCCCCTCTGGGCAGTCATAACTTTTGTAATTACAAGTTTCATGACTTTTACAATCCTTGACCAATGTATGATATCTTAGCCCTTGTAAACTCCCTTTACTCTAGGCAAGCTTGATTATTGCCACTATAAGATACCTCTGATACCTGGCACCAGGAAGTCTGTTTCTGAAAAGACAAAGTTGGCAAAGTTAATTTTACTTAAAGTGTGCATTTCTCCAAAAGCATAGCTTCTACTTTCTCATCATTGTGTCAGGGTTAAAAAATGAAAAATGACTTCCCACTCTCGGTCTGTCCTATCACAGACTATGATAATTTAAAGATGCACATTTTAAATACAATAGAATTAAAACAAAGGGTGTTGATATAAAAGCCAAACCCTATACAATATTTAAAGAGGATTATTCTAAGTCAAATAAGAGTGAGCAAAGCCTGAGGCACAGTCCCAAGAGGTCCTGAGAACATGTGCTCAAGATGCCTGAGCTACAGCTTGGTTTTATACATTATAGGGAGACAGAAGTTACAGGCAAACACAGAAATTAACACACCTGAGGTTTACATTGGTTGAGCCTAGGAAGGCAGGCCTCTCAAAGCAGGAGTGAGGGCTTAAAGATCATAGGTAAATACAAAGATTTTTAGTTTTTTGAGTCAGGGTCTTACACTGTTGCGAGGCAAAAAGGCAGCAGCATGATCATAGCTCACCACCGTTTCTACCTCTTGAACTCAGGAGATTCTCTTGCCTCAGCCTCTTGAATAGCTGGGACTACAGGTTTGTATCACTATGTCTGGTATTTTTTTTTTGTAGAGATAAAGTCTCACGATGTTGCTCAGGATGGTCTCAAACTTCTGGGCTCAAGCAATCTTCTGGCCTCAGTCTTCAAAAGTGCTTTTAAAAGTCTTATGATTGGCAATTTTTTGAAAGAGTTAAGCTTGTCTAAGTAACTTGAAGTCAGTTGAAAGAAACACTTATGTTAAGGTAAGAGGGGTTGTGGAAGCCAAGGTTCTTTTTATGTTGATGAAGCCTCTAAGTAGCAGGTTTCAGAAAGAATAGGTGGCAAATGTCTTTAAAGGTGCCAGATTTTTCCTAGAGTCTGGGAAGGAGATTCTCTACAGGTTCAAGTTTCTCCAAGAGTCAGCTTTGCAGGGTCATTTAAAAATATGTCAAAGAAATATATTTGGGGCTAAAATATTTGTGTGTTCTTCACAACCTACTAGCTGTCATTTGATGCTATCCTAGAGTCAGGTTGGAAATTGGTATCTCCTTGTCACAGAGTCTGTTCTGTCCACCTTATGATCTCTACTTTTATGTTAATGTTAGTCAACTATGCCTAAGTTCCACAAGGGAGAGGAATATAACCAGGCATGTCCAATCTCCTTTTCAGTCATAGTATGGAATTTAGTTTTTAAGGTTTCCCTTGGCCCAGAGGGGGCTTGTTCAGCTGGTTGAGGGTCTTAACGTGTTACATGTGGTTTGCAGGGTTGCTGCTAATAAAACAATACTGGATAAAAGTTAATATTGTAAAAATAATCAATTCAATAAAATGCAGAAAAATAACAAAACAGGAATTAAAAACAAGCAGGACAGATGGAAAATGGTAGATTTCAACTTAGTCTAATATTATATGTAAATGTCTATATACTCTGGTTAAAAGGCAAAGATTGTCTAATTGCATAAAAAGAAACCCCTAGCTTTAAATATAAGACATATATAGGTAAAAAAATGAAAAAATTGAAAGAGCTATATTACACAAATACTAAACCTGAAACAAGTGGAGTAGCTATTTTAAATTGGGCAATATAAACTTTAGAACAAGGCATATTACTAAGAATAAAGAGAGACTTTTATAAGGATTTAAAAAATCATGAAAAATATATAACATTAAGTTAGATGCACTAAATAACATATTTCAAAATATATGAAGAAAAACTGACAAAACAAATAAAAAATAGAAAAATTTATATGAATGCAGTTGGATAATTCAGTAATCCTTTCTAATAAATAACAAAAATGGCAGACAATCAATAAGAAATATAGAAGACCTGAACAACACAATTAACCAACCTAGCCTTAATGAAAGTTATATGGAACATTATAACCCAATAGCTGTGAACTATTTGTTTCAAGTCTGCATGAGTCATTCACCAAGATAAATTACATATTGGTTGATGAAATAAGTCTCATTCAATGAAAAAAAATAGTCATACAGATTATATTTTCTGACCACAAAAAAACATATTATTAAATAATTGAAAAATAACTTGTATAACACCAAATATTTGGAAATCAAAGAATACATGACCAGATAACCCATAGGTCACAAGATAAATTACAGGAGAAATGAGAAAATATTCATACTGAATAAAATTAAAATGCAAAATATCATATCTTGTGCAACGTTATACTTAATTCCAGAATCCATTTACTACATCACTGAGCACCTCTAGAGTGAGAAATTGGCTCCCTAAGTTCTATAAAATTGTATATTAAAATTGTATATTAAAGCCTACTGCTTAAATGGTTCATATAAGTCATGAGATCTCTGTCAACCGTGTAGCATATTAAGATATTGCGTTAGAAGTTCTAATGTGTTCAATCGTTCCCAAACCAGTCGTGTTGTGCCAATTTAGGAATCCATGCTTCCCTTACCTATGTAGGGTCCAATATAAGGCTTATTAATAAATAATATCACTTGTTCAGATAAGTTCTTTTATTCAATACTACTGTTTTCTGCTTTATGTTTTAAGATATCACTAAAACATCCATTATTTTTTTAAAAATCTACTCAAACATATCATAAATGATTACTCATATGGAATAAAATCTTATTTGAATGTCTCTAATATCCTTGCCAGTGCTGGTCATGTATATGGCATGGTGCTAGACAATCAGTGTTTTATTCTATATGTGGGTGGCCCTTGAAGCTCACAAGGGTAAACATTTCACACACACACACACACACACACACACACACACACACACACACACACACACACACATTGATTTAGCGATCATGCTGGCTTCCTTTTAATGAGGAAGTAAGAGAAAAGGACTATATCATATGCTCACCATAAGCTCTATAAGAGAAAGGATAGTGTCTGCTTTGTTCCCAGAACCAAAGAGCCTTAATAAATACTATATTAATCAATGCAAATACCTAAAATAGAGTTAGTCATTATTTATAGAGATTCTATAAGATTTTCTTGTGAAAGAGAGGAAAAAACATAATAAATCTTCTGAATGAGTTGACTTTTAGATGGATTAAACAGGTTATGGATGTAAAATGCTGAGCATAGTACTTGGCATATTTAAGGTTGTAAAATTTAACAAATAAAATTATAGGACACCCAGTTCAATTTAAATTTCAGATTGCTTGTGTGAAATTGGACAGACTTATGCTAAAAATTATTTATTGTTTATCTGAAATGGCATATATATGAGGAGCGACCCCCCCCCCAGAAAAACCAGAATTATCTTTTGGAGGGTGGGCCCCTTATAGTACACTCAGAATCTGTTCCTCTAGATCAGTCAACCAAAGATTTTGGCTGGAAGTTTGAGAAGGTTGATTTGCAGAAGAAACATCCTAAGTTGTGGCAAACAGGTAACTGATTCTTCCACCACGACAATGTACCTGCCCACACCTCACTGAGTGTTCAGCAGTTTTTGACCCAAACGGCATGAACCCTGTGCCCCAACCTCCCTAATCACCTGATCTTGCCTTGAGCAACATTTTTTTGGTTCCCTAGATGAAAAAAGTCCTTAAATAGAAACTTTTTGCAATGGGGAAGAGAAGAAACAGAAAACAGCAGAAACACTAAAAGTCATCAAAATGGATGAGTTCAAAAACTGTTTTAAGCAGTGGAAAAGTGTCTCCATAGGTGTATTGCATCAAACAGAGAGTACTTTGAAGGTGACTGAAATTTAAACATGTAAGTATAAATATACAAGTTTTTATAAATAAATTCAATTTTGGGGGGTCCCCTCTAATATAAAGATGCTAACAATTGCTCCTTATTTGCCTAGAATTCAAATTAAAATGAGCACCTTGTATTTTATCTGGCAATCCTGGACAAGTGCTCAATTAATGTTAAACAATGTTATTACTGCTGCTACTACCACTTTGCAGCCCGAATTTATTCCCAATGTGTTTGCAAAAATAAAGTAAGAAAGTCATGGCTTTTTGTAGACATATAGAGGCAATTATCTTTGACCTACCTTGAGCCTCTGATATTACTGACCACTCTCACTTGAAGTCTCCTGTTGTGCCTTTTGTGACAATGCATTGTTCTGGTTCTATTTTGATTCTTTTCCGATCTCTATAGTGCCTAGGTTCCTTCTGTGTCATTGTTTCTTCTCTTTCTTCTACCACTTGATCACTGTGGGCATTGCCTAACGCTCAATCCTTGCTCTTTCTTTTATTTTTTATTTTTTATACCCAGTGAAGCAGCAAAGAAGAGTCCCTGCAAATTCTTTATTTCCTTTCATTCCTTATTTATTTATTTATTTATTCATTGAAGATCACAGCTTCACAGCTTTTCTCATAGGTTTAGTCATCACTTTTATGTTGACCTCTATGTCATCTCAGCTTTAGTCCTGCCCTGGTTCTTCTGCTCTGAGACTGAATGTCCAGTTCACTACCGAAAATGTCCATGCAGTAAACACAAGGCACTTTGATCCAGTGTATCCAAAAGTAAACACTTCATCATTCTTCCCAACTGCCTCTCCTTCCAATTTCCTGAGGTTTTTTTTGCTAATAATCGTTTTGACTACTCTTTTTTCTTTAACCTCCATAAATAATCAGCTTCAATTTGTATCATTTCCATGAGTGGTGGAATGAAAAAAAAATGCAATTTAATGTCAACATGAACTGTAACTACTTTTGCCTTCTGGGTTTATGTGTAAGTTTGGGAAACAACTTGGAAGAGCTGGCACTATGTATTTCAGGGGGAATGTTAATATCTGTACTACTCTCTTGTATTTACAGATGTTTTGGGGTGTGAAAAGAAATAATCAACTGAAACTTTAGTCTCTGCCAAAAGGATAAGATTCAGAATGGATGAAACTTGAGTTTAATAGAACTTATTAACGAACATTTTGTTATGCAGTTGAGGCATGAAAACAGACATTTTCTGTAAAATAAAGATAGAGAATTAAGAGATAGTAGAGGCTCAAGAAAGAAAGAGAACCAGGCAGCATATTAGGAAACTGTGGTCTCCAGAGAAGTCTCCTAATAAAGATTGTAGGTGTCAGGCTACTGAAGAACTTGTCAGAGCATGGATGTCTAATATTCAATGGAATATTAGAATATTATGTTCTAATATAATATTCTTAGCAGCACAGTAGAACATCATTACTTCAAAATTTCAGTAAAGTTTTTTTAAAAACAAACACATTCTGTGTTGAGTTGCATCTACATCTGTGTTTGTATGGAACAAAGACAGAAAGAAACATAGGTTCAAAGATGAGAAAGAGATTTCACCCAAAACAGAAATGGAGCCAAAAGTGACCATATAGACGCTTGGGAATGTACAGAAACTTTAGGAAAGCTATTGGTATTCCTGTATATTGAGGGCCTAAACCACCTTTATGTAAATCTCTAAGGACAAGGTGACTTTAGCTGCCATTTGGGTGACATCCTTTTTGTAGGACCTTAGAAATTCATCTCTTCCCACTGCCACCACCCTCAGCAACAGCCATTGCTTCCTGATGGTTCTCTCAGTCCCCTTTACTTCCACCCATAATATATCCATTCACTCTACCAATCTTCTGGTTTGGTTTTGTGGACTCCAAGTCAGAAGTTCTGTTACCAGTTGGCTGTGTGACTCTGAGTTGGGTACCTTCGTTTCCTGCTTTACAACATTATGAATTTCTGTAAACAATGTTGGACCACAAAACAGTTACATAATGAACGCTCTATATTTTGCTTAATTATAATTATGACTTTACTCTTTATCTCCAGCAGATGGGGCTTGGGAAAGGATTTTGCCAAGTTCCAAATGCTTAGTGAGGGTTCTCTGAGGTAGCAGCTTTATCCCAGGTGCTTATACAATCCTCACAACAGCCCTATGAAGTAGAAATTATGATCTCTGTCTTACAGATGGGAAAATTGAGGCTTAGAAGGTTAAGTAATTTGACCAAGGCTGCATGAGTTAGTAAGTGGCAGAGTCAAGATTAGATCAAAAGTCTGACTTCAAATCCCATGCTCTTTCTATACTGTGTTTCTCTCAGAGGAAAAATGCTTATTTCAGCTATGTTCCCTAGATAGCAAAGTACTGAGCTTTTTTTTTTTTCTCCTGAGATTGCAGGTGAACTGATGATTAAGCAAATTAACCAGGAAAAAATGAAGTGTAAGGATTTTAGCAGTTGCAGGAGCAGATCGGTGAAATGCAAAGTGGAAAAAAATCAGGGACTCTCTGTACTTGCTTCTCTTAATTCATAAAAGTTATTGTGAGAACCAATAGAGAAAATGGATTTAAAAGCAAAACAGGATGTAGAAAGTGCTCTTCAAGTATAAGGTTTATGATGCTGGTAATTATTATTTTTTAAAAAATTATTTTTTAGATGCCCATTTGTGCAGTGGTGTATTTTGTAACTGATTTTTTTTGACAGCATGCCAGCTTTCCCTGGGGATGCATTTATGAGCTAACTTCAGAAACCTGACAGTTGCAGGCAGGTGAAGTAACCAGCAGCGTCATCAGTGACAACGTTGCCCTTCTGGGAACCGCTGGAGCTCTGGGAGCAGGTTCTATGGGGAAAGTACCACGGAAATGCAGACGGGGTGAATCTGACAAGTTCTGAGTGGGAAGTGCATACATCTGGGTTTGAGTTTCAGGCCACATTTTTTGGGGGGGGGGTTTCTTTTTGATAATGACATTTTATATTAGATAAGGAAGTTATCACCACCAAAACCCATCCTTGTTCAAATCCTGTAGTGTATCAATAACAGATGGAATAAAGGTCAGACAGCCTTGGGCATCCTTGGATATTGTGCAAATAGAAGCGTTTTGAAAGCACTGCTTTTTGCTCTTTGCAAAAGTAGTACACATTTATTTATTTATTTATTTATTTATTGAGTTAGCATCTCACTCTGTCGCCCAGACTGGAGTGCAGTGGCCGCTCCCGGCCACTGCAGCCTGGAGCCGCTGGACTCTGGCAATCCTTCCGCCTCAGCCTTCCTAGTAGCTGGAACTATAGGCGTGTGCTACCACACCAAGCTAATTTTTTGATTTATTGTGGAGATGAGGTCTCACCAAAGTTGCCCAGGCGGGTCTCGAACCCGCAGGCTCAGGCAATCCACTCACCTCAGTCTCCCAAGGCATGGGATTACAGGCTGAGCCACCGAGCCCAGCTATATTTATTTTTAAAAAGCAAAGAAAATCCCAATTTTCATTTTTTCCCATAATCTCTCTATTAAAAGTTTGACATATAGTTTTTGATCATTTTAATCTGTTTTTCTCTCTCTCCAAATATATGTATTTGCTTTCTTGCTCCCTAAATACACATACACACATTTATGGATATGTATTACAAATATGTATGTAAGTTTATGTATTATAGTTTTATTATCTGTTATTTATGTATATATTTAAACAAAAGTTGGACATACACCAGAGCTCTGTTCTGACTTCTGCTTCCCCCACTTACTCTATTGTGCACATTTTTCTGCATTAGTATGTTCAGCTCTACCTCATGGTAAAAGCAATCTCCAAAGCTAATTTAGAAATAGTGACAGAGAAAATATAAAGCAATACTTTGCAAGGGTTGGAGAAAGGGAAGAAAATGAGTAGGAGAAATGGCAATTAATAAACAGAATAAGTAGAACAATTGTTTGTATCTCTTTATCTCTCTCTCTCTCTCTTTCTCTCATTCTCTGCTTCTGTATTATGTGCTCAGATAACTTTTTATTTAAAATGTGAAGTTCCTCAATAATAAATGTTTGATTCTGCTACATTTTTAGATGTAGTTGTTTTATGTTTAAAGAAATCTTCATGTAAACAGACTTAGAGAACAAACAGAAAGAGCACTCAGGGAAAGAAAAGTCAACAATTTTTTTTGCTGTGTATGGCCTCTTGCTAGAGCCTACCAATCTGTACAGATATCACTTTAAAAATGAGATTTATTCATGTTATTACTAGTGTTTCACTCAGTTGAATGGGAAAGCACACTGAGTTTTGCTATACAAAAACCAACAACAATGCTGGAAAATATTAAACATATAGTGTTTTCTGCAAAAGAAAACTTGAAATAATAATTTTCTTGGAGGATAAATTTTCCCAGAGATATTCTAGATGGAGCTGAGTTTAGAATATCTAAAAGGTCCAAGAACTGTGGTAATGTTAACATAGTTTTTAAAAGAGGTTTCTACATCAACCAAATGAAGCTAAATTCAAATGCTTTTTCACTTTCTACTCCTGGAAATAACTCTGAAGATAAGCTTAATGAGGTGTTGGAATTGACAGTGTGATATAAACCCTGCCACTGGCCTCTCTAAATAGAGTCATCTTGATTTGAAGTTCAGGGCCAACTTTCTCCCACTTGTCTGCTTTCCAGAAATTTCCAAGGCACTCCCTTAATATTCAGCACAGCTCCCCAAAAGAGATAGGGATAAATGAAGAAATGCATTTAGCTAAGAGTTTCCAGATGCTTTATTTAACTAGCAGGGGAGAAAATGAAAATGAGTGGTGGGTTACTCACAAAAGATGCAGCCAATAAACAATGGGCAATCAAATAATCCCTGTCCAGGGAGCATTCATAATCTAGCTGTAGAGAGCAAGTTAGTAGGAGATGAATATCTAAATAGATACACCAAATGACCATCATGTTAAGAGTTGGGGTTAGAAAGTAATAAATCTTTATCTTTGTGGTGCTGAGTGTGGTGGACGGATTCTAAAGTGGCCTTTATGATTCCGCCTCCTGGGGTTCACACCTTTGTGTAGTCTCCTTCTTCCTCCTTCCCCTTACATGTGGGAGAACCCCATGACTACTTTCTAACAAATAGAATATGACAAAGAGGATGGGATGTATGGGATCATGCATACATAACTATATTAAAGAAGATCATAACTTCAAAGTTATGCAGAGACACTTCTCCTCGCTGACTTTGAAGAAGCGACCTTCCGTGTTGTTTACTGCCCTATGAAGAGGGCCAGGTGGCAAGGAACTGAGAACAGCTTTCTGCCAACAAGAAACTGAAACTCAGCCGGGCTCGGTGGTTCAGCCTGTAATCCCGCGCCTTTGGGAGGCTGAGGTGAGTGGATTGCCTGAGCCCGCGGGTTCGAGACCTGCCTGGGCAACTTGGTGAGACCTCATCTCTACAATAAATCAAAAAAATTAGCCAGGCGTGGTAGCGTGTGCCTGTAGTTCCAGCTACTTGGAAGGCTGAGACGGAAGGATCACCGGACCCCAACAGGTCGAGGCTGCGGTGGCTGGGAGCAGCCACTGCACTCCAGTCTGGGCGACAGAGTAAGATTCCAACTCCAAAAGAAACTGAGACTCTCAGTCTGGCAGCTTGCAAGGAACTAAATACTGCCAATAGACATATACGCTTGGAAGTGGATCATTAGCTCCTTGGGTGAGAATACAGTTCTAGCCCACACTCTCCTTGTAGTGTGACCAGCTAAGCAATGCCTGAACTCCTGATCCACAGAAGCTGAGACAATAAATGTGTTTTGTTGTCAAATGCTAACTTTGTGGTAATATTGTTACACAGCAATAGATAACTAATACTTTGAAGCATAAAGCTTATAGTTTGACACCTGATATCATCTAATTGTATCCAACAAACCTTTACTCACTGTAAACTTGAAAATAGCTCTAGGGTTGATACTAAATCCTGCTCCCCCCACCCCCAACCCATTTCCAGCTTTACTCATTTCCACCCTTCTGGCTTAGAAATAACCATTACTGGTTTCTCTTCTGGGATAATGAGTCCTACCTCTAACACTGATAGAGAGCTCTATGCTGCCACCCACCCATGACTTATTTGATTAGTAGTGATGTTTACCAGGCCAGTTAGATTTTTCTCCTGGGCATGTGGAGTTAAGGTATAAAGGTTGAGTCCATGAGAAAGGGTGAGAATTTGGAGCTGTAAGGTTATACGGAATTGAGGCCAGTGTTAGTGCCGTAATGATGAACAGCCACATGTGAGCCTAAATTATTGGAGAATGGAAGTAGGAGCCTTTTGAAGCAGCTGGCCTTTGGGAAGAAGATTGGAGCAGGAGGAAATGGAGATGAGAACTTTTTTAGGAAGAGAGAGGAAAACAAAGTAGGGCTTGATGTCTTTCTGGTTTTCATGAAATTTGTTTTTACTTTCTGCAAAAGGGAAAGGTAAAGGGAATGGAGGGTATCTCTTTCGTTGCAACACCTCTTCCTTAATCTCCCAACCCAAGTATACATGATCAAATGATACCATACTTAGCTTTTAAATTTGCATTTTATTTACCCATATATAGGGCTTGAATAGGTAATATACAGTCTTGCTTAAAAATAAAAAAATGTACAAAATTTCCCTATTAACTCTGTCTTCCACCTAGGCAGCCCATGCTTTTCACATCCCATGAAAACTATCCACGTTACCAGTCTAGTGTTCACTCTTCCAGATATTTATGCATATTCAGGCAAAATTGTTTCCTTCCCTTTTCTTAATATTCTATAATTTATTTACCTGGTTCTTGACTGCCTTTTTTCACTGGTTGCTTATGTAATTTTCCTCCTATGTTTAATTTTCACTGTAATGCACCTAAGAGTGGAATTCTTCATTTGTTCTGCTTAAGGTTTGCTAAGCTTGAACATATGGTTTAATGTCTTTCATTCATTCGATTTCTTCTTATTTCTTTGGGAGCTAAGCTTTGCAAGTCTACAATCTCTCTCTCTGTCTCTTTCACTCTCTTCCTCCCTCCTTCTCTCCTTTCCTCTCTCCCTCCCTCTGGTCCTCTCTCTCAGATCATTCCTCATGTGCTACTTACTCAGCAAAAGTCTTGTGGAGGAAGACTGTTTATGGGGAAAACTAGCCTTGTGTTTGGAACCCACCATGACAAACCACATGCAGCCAGTAAAAGTTCAGTCGGTTTCTGCTCATCTCAGCAAAGTTCTGCTGCCTGTTTGAAGGCTGTTCCTCGCTTGTTCGTGCTTCCAGACTCAGAGATAAAAGTCACCATGGAGCTCTGCTCACCTACAAAGCTTGTTCCATCTTCTAATTTAATTTATTTAAACTTCTTTGTTTCCACAGATCTTCAATAACTTAACGAAATATGCCCCCCTCCCCATTTCTCTGGTGTTTTCTCATTGTCATCACAAGAATGGTAGGGTTTTTTTTTTTTTGCAACCTTTTACATCCTAAGAGGACGTAGATCTCCTAATTCTTCTCAATTTATTTTTCATTTCCATGTAACTTTGCTTGCTTTCCGTGTCTTATACTCTATGCATTCTATTTTGTCTTAATTACTGATATACTTCATTGTGTCTTTCTCAGTTTTGTCTTCATTTCTGTGGTTTTAATTTTTTTCCTCCATTTTTTTTCCTGAGTTTTGTCAGTTCTTATTTTATTTCCTTACTTTCTTCTTTGTTTTTCGTATGCTTTTTCTCCTATCTCTCTTAGATCTCAAATCTTGGCTTTTTATTTCTCTATATAGGATATTACTCGATTCAGTCAAAATATAATATGAAAGATAAGGTTTATGATGACATTTTCCCCCCTGCTTTGCATCTGCTTGCTCTTCCTCTTATTTTTATCCTCTTTAGGGTGGGTTTGTATAGGTCCTGTACTGGTTCCTTTTTGATCACTCATTTTTGAAACAAGTGAACGTTTTCTGTTTGCCTGAAACTCATACTGAGGGCCAAGACTATGCTCCAGGTTAGTTGAAACAATCTTTTAAATGACTTTGTGTGTCTGTCTTTTACTTTTTGCTAGTTGATAGATGTAGGGTGTGTAAGCCTTTTTTTTTCACAATACAAATTTTTTTCTTCACCTCTGTCTGTGAAACAGATGGGTTCCTACAAATATGGCTTATTTATATATGAGTCTTCCTGTAGTCTCACCGCCTCTGCTTCTTGGAACTAAATGGGTTTAGGCAAGCTTCTGTTCTCTGTTGCTCATTTTGCTTCACTCACCACAAGCAAGAGGTTAGGTCTTACACCTCTGGGTGTGTGCCTTTCCTGTCCTTTGAGAAGCTTATTTTGCTCGTTCGAGCCTCTATAGCTCTCCTTCTTCCCACATTCATTTGGCTCCATTTTCACTGTTTTTGACAGTTTGTACACCTATTTGTGTTTTAGGGTTTTAGCTTTTCTCTGTGTTCATAAAATTTGGGTTAGTCATTTTTTTGTTGTTGTTCTCCTTGTCGGTTTTTAATAATTTCCAAGATAGAACTGGAGAAGGTACAGATTTTAAGTTACGATCTACAAATTTGTAGCGATATCATTTATTGAATGTTCTCTACATGTCAGCTTCTATCAGGGTGGTTATTGGAATGCAACTTACAAGTTATTTGCAATCTGAAAGAATCTAATTTTATCAGAATTTTTTGGTTATTAGGGTCAAAAGACAAGATAAGAATTTTGTTTAGAGGTCTTATTTGGCTTTATTTGCAATTCCAGAATCAGCAACAGTTAGTGGTGGTGGTGGTGGGGAGGAGAAGAAAAAAAGTGGTTTTTTTTTTTAATCTAAGGAATATGATCCCCTTTTAAAATTTTTAGGCTTAGGTAGGCATTGAAATGACACAGAAGTAGCATCACTTCTCTTTGAGTGAAATAATTACCTCCTCAAGTCACTTAATATGCAGGCACAGAAGGCCACACTCACCCCCCAATAGTTCAACGATGGATAGCCAATCACTAATCGATGTTATTTCTGTAAATCAATGAGAATTCCTAACGAATGGTTTTTGTAATTGGCCCCTCTCCTGACTTGTCTTCTTTTCATTACTAACTTGGGCTGCTCTTTGGTTTTTCAGAGCACTCCCAAGGCAACTTGAAAGTATGTTCCAAACTGCAGTTCTCAACTTTGGCCCAAATAAACTCACTATTAATTTTGTCTCAGCTTCTTTCTTTTAGGTCAACATGATTCACACCCTTCAGAGAAGCAGATGCTGAATGGAATTAGATATGCAGGAGATTTCTTAGGAAAATTCCTTTGAAGGATAAAGAGGAATAGAAGGAAGAATAGACAGAGAGAGCCTTCAGGTCATGGTCTAGATCTGAAATCTGTGAAAGGAGAGCAAGAAGAAAAAATTGTGTAGGAAAAGTCTCCATTTACGGTGCCTTTTGGAGAATGATTTGGCCATGTTGACAGAGAGTTCCTGAGTCAAAGTTGCTGGTAAAAAGAGTCTCACACATGGGATAAGAATGGGGCAGAACTGTTACCCTCTCATAGTTAGTCTTGGTTTTAAGCAGCCTGGTAGAAACGTGGCTTCAGGGTTCACAGCTCACAGCTTACAGTTTACAACTCTGAACAGTCAGCGATGCTCCTTTCAACAGACTCTTTTGGAGAATATCTAACCAATGTGTCTCCACGGTTGTCATGCCACTTGACTACTTTCTGGCAAAGACACACTCATAGAAGCAAAGAGGAATAAAATAAAGGAATAAAAGACAACTCTGTCTTGTCTTGTGTGCCTAATTGAAATGAACTCATTTTCCAAAGTAAACAATTAGGCTTAAGTTCAGAAACCTGGGCAGAACTGACAGTGTGTGTAGGATGGGGGGGCAGGGGGAGGGGGAGCACAAGGAGATCCATGATTCAGCTTAATTTTCAGGAAGGCATTGGCCCTGCTCTCCAGTCTAGAGAAAAGATGGCCGGCAGAGGGCACAACTCCCTCTACTGTTTGAGAGATTAAGCACCGTTAACTTGTGGGGACTTTGATTCTTCTGCTTCTATACCCAATTAGTTGCCCTGAATACATGGGGAAGTTGGAATGATAAATGAGCATGCACATGTGAGTGTTTCTCATTGTAGAACTCTTAAGATTAGTATCTATAGCTTGAAAGGATCAGCTTTTAAAATAGAAAGTATAGGCAGGGTCTTTAAAGGCCCTCCTTTATTTTTTTTCCTGTTTTTTGAGTATAAAATAATAAAAACTGAAGGCATTTTAAAAATATGACTGCCCCAGGGAAGGTGTCTTCTGCAGTGGCAAGACTTCCTTCCCAGCTGCCACCAAATATAAGTTTTAAACAAGATGTCCCTTTTTATTCTTTGTATGTTAATGTGTAATCTTAGGGAAAAGAAGAGTGAGACAGGAGAGTCCAACCACTTTAAAGTTTATCCCTTCTGCATCTCTGTTGGTTTCACCATGAATTCTATGGAAAAACTGCAGAGCTCATTTTGTTAATTCGGCCAGATAAGTGGAAATCAATTGATGCCAACCTTCTTGGCTTGAAAGAAGTGAGAAAGAAATAAGGCAAACAATGGACTGAATTCTTAAAAAAGGAGCGAGCCTAAGTTTGTACACTTGGAATTGCCTTGAGTTTTTATTTTCCAAGTGTCCTTCTCTTGGTTACTCTTAATAATAACTATTCCAGTGATGCAGATTATACAGTTTGTCTTTTTCTTCCAGTTATTCATAAAATGTTATCCACTTGTGGTAAGGGCAAAAATCAAGCAAACAGAGAAACAACAACAAAAAAAAACCTTTCAAATATGTATTTTTTCCTGTAGGCTATTCTATTTTACTAATGAGAATTAAAGTATTACATTATTAGGAATGAACAAAGAAGTATATTTGACCTATTGAACAGAAAGAATGAATAAAGAACGTCTTGACAGTTTGGGTACTTAAAAGGGTAGAGGCCAAGAGAAAACTTTCCCTTCATCCTCTGAGGATTTTCTTAAAAATCATCTGACAAAAGATAGGTTAATAGAAATGGCATACAAATCTATTAATGTGCATTTGAAGGAGAATTATGGAGTGATAACCCTTACTCCACAATGGAGTACAGAAGCATATATACCATTTTGAGGTTGCAAAAAGAACAGACTCGAAGCATGGCCTAAAACAAATTATGATGGTAAACGAGAGTATAGTGCTAAGACAGTTATGGGAGGGAGGGAAGAGGTGATCTGGCTAGTAAAGGTGGTCTTGTCAGTGAAACCTCACAGGTAGCAGCTCTTCAAGAGAAGAGATGGTGAAAACTACAAAACACTGCTCAAAAAATCAAAGATGACACAAATAAATGGAAAAATATTCATGCTCATGAATTGGAAGAATCAGCATTATTAAGACATCCATCCTACCCAAGGCAATCTACAGATTTAAAGCAATACCCATTAAATTACCAGCAGCATTCTTCTCAGACCTGGAAATGACAATACAAGAATTCATATTGAAACATAAGCAATCACAAATTGCCCAAACAATCTTCAGACAAAAAAAAAATAAAGTAGGGGGTATCACACTCCCAGACTTTAAACTATATTATAAAGCTACAATAATCAAAACAGCTTGGTATTGGTACAAGAACAGGCATATATACAAATGAAACAGGTTAGAGATTCCAGAAGCAAAGCCTCAATTTCTCAACCAACTCATCTTTGACAAAGCCTCCACCACCAATGACTGGGAAGAGGAAAACTTATTCAGTAAATGGTGCTGGGAAAACTGGCTGACCACATGCAGAAGATTAAAACAAGACCCTTACCTATCACCATACACAAGAATCAGCTCTAAATGGATTAAAGACCTAAAGGTAAAACCTCAAACTATAAGAACCTTAGAAAGTGCAGGAGACACTATTATGGAAAATGGAACTGGCAACCAATTCCTGATCAAAACCACAAGTGCCCAAGCCATAAGAGATAAGATTGTCAAGTGGGACCTCATCAAACTGACAAGCTTCTGCAAAGCCAAACAAACCATCAGAAGAGTGGGCAGACAGCCCACAGACTGGGAAAAAATATTTGCCAACTGTATGTCTGACAAAGGCCTAACATCTAAGATCTATAAGGAACTCAAATATGCCGAAAAGAAAAAAACAAGCAGCCTCATTACAAATTGGGCAAAAGATATGAATTGACATTCCTCAAAAGAAGACATATGAGCACCCAACAGATACATGAAAAAATGCTCAGCCTCACTAGTCATCAAAGAAATGCAAAACCACACTGAGATACCACCTAACTCCAGTCAGGATGACTATCATCAGTAATTCAAAAAACAACAGATGCTGAATGCTGGAGAGGATGTGGCGAAAAGGAAACACTTCTACACAGTTGGTGGAGGGTGTAAACTAGTACAACCTCTGTGGAAAACAGTGTGGTGATTCCTAAAAGATGTAAAAATTGACATTCCATACGACCCTGCAATCCCCCTACTGGGAATATACCTGGAAGAACTCAAATCACTCTATAAAAAAAGATACCTGCAAACGTATGTTTATCACAGCAATGTTCACAATAGGAAGAACATGGAACCAATCATGCTGCCCATAAAAGAGGACTGGACAAAAAAATATGATGCAGATGCACGATGGAATATTATGCAGTCATAAAGAAGAACAAAATCATGAACTTTACAGCAACCTGGATGGACTTAGAGTCTATAATACTGAGTGATCTTTCACAGAAACAAAGAAGTAAGTATCACATGTTCTCACTCAAAACAGGCCCTTAACAATTATCCTAACACTATAGGAAAAGGATTGTCAGTAGAGGGGAAATTGCCAGGGGGTGGGGGGGTGGGATTGGCAGTGGGATTCTGCTAGGGGAGGGGTGACACACCTCATCAACAAGGGTACCTGCATAATGAACATTTGTATACCTAGCCCTGAATTGTACCCCACATCTTCACAATAAAAAAATTAAAAGTTTTTAAAAAATAGATGGTAAATGTTTCTTTTAGACCTTCAAAGGTGTCAGACTCTCAGTTCATGTTTCCTAGGTCTGAGCAAGGGAAGGTCTCCTAGAAAGCGAGGTGGCAACAGTGCGAATCCTTTACACATGCAAATCTCCCCGTAAAAGACAACCTTGCGGGGCTACTTCTGTTAACTGGCTCTCTGAGTAGACATCTCAAAATATATCAAAGAACATGGGGTGCCAAAAAAACGTATACAAATTTTAAGGGATGTTACCTATGGAATATTTTTCAAAGTTGAATTAAATTACAGTAGCAATGTGTAGTATAATGTTCACTCGACCGTGCTTCTGTCATTTTCTTTGTCCTTCCTGTTTCATGGTGATGCTAACATTCATTTGATTAATGCCATCTTTTGAGGGAATGTCATACTTAAAATGGGTATACATTTTTTTGGCACCCCCTGTATTTGGGGAGTATAATACTTTGATTTCCCTAAATAGTAAAATATCCTATAAAAATATTTGTCATGAAGAATCTTCAAATGGCTCGTGGTGAGACAAATCATATTAGCACTTAAGCACACATTTTCTTACTATGAAGATGAGCACTCTAATTTTATCTCATTTATCAAACAGCAGGAGTTCCTTTCCTATGATGTTTTGTCTTATTGATATTCTTAATTATTTAAGAAGTATTTCATTAGTTTCTCACTATTTCTTTTCATTTTCACTTGTGCGATTCTGTAGAATGTTACCTGTTGCTTTTTATTTTGATTCTCATGCCCTTTGACTTTTTGCGTCTTCTTAAATTATACTGCTTATTACCTGTTGGCTAAAATCCTATCTTTTCAATGGCTTATGTGGCTGTCCATGGCAATGACCTCCTCCTACTTCTTAAGTTTCACTTCCAGCCATCTTTATGCCTTGAAAACATGCTCATGTTTTCTTATAGCCATTATAGTGCTTTATGTCTTTGTTAATAATATTAGCTGCATAGACTCCTCACTCCTTCCCCCACCCCCTTAACTCTCTGTTCTGTTTTCCTCAGCTGACTTTCTCCAAATCTCTTGTCAAACCTTAGTTCATTTGTCTTCTGCTTCCTTGAAGCCTTCTGGGCTTCCTCATTCTGGGTGGGGGCTCTGCCTCTGTGGTTTCATGGTAATCTCTTCATACTTCCACCTGACTTCTCATCTGGGCTATAAACCTGTATGCATGTTACTGAACTGAATATTGAGGGTGATTGTAACACAGCAGTATTTGTGTATCTAAACACAGAAAAAGTACAGTAAAAACAAAAGATTAAAAAATGGTATATCTGTCGAGGGCACTTACCATGAATGGAGTTTGCAGGAAAATAAGTTGCTCTGGGTGAGTCAGTGAGTGAGTGGTGAATAAATCTGAAGGATTAGGACATTACTGCACGGTGCTATAGTCTTTATACATACTGTACGCTAAGGCTACACTTAATTTATTTAAAAATAATGTAATTACAGTACGACATCACGACGACTATGACTTCACCAGGTCAGATAAATTTTTCGGCTCCATTATAATCTTATGGGACCAGTGTTATATATTTTGGCCCTTTTCCCACCAAAATCATTATGTGGCACGCAACTGTAGATATCTCAGACTGATTTTAGAGATGAAGAAACTGAAAGACCAAGAGGTTGAGCAATTTACCTAAGGGCAAGCTTCTCTTAATAAGATTGAGACCTAAGTTGAGCCCATTTATGTAGTCACGATGCTATAATGCTCCCTACAGGAGTTGATATCATTTGGTTTCCTGGTTTCTGTACTTAGATTTGATTCTTTTTACCATTGTTTTTATCATCAGCAGCCTGCTAGTTCTCCCTTGCCTAAGCGCTGTCCTTTTGGTCTGCACACTTATGCACGGCCGTGTTAGGGCACCTGCCCGTCCTGGACCTCTGCCTGTCTCTTCTTCCATTCTACTCTCTATTCTCAGTTAGAACGGTTCCACTCTTAAGGGACAAAGATAGGGTTTATGCATACAGAAACTCACCAAGAGAGCCAGTACATCACCTTGTGAGAGCCAGAGTTGTAGGGGAGTTTGCATTTTCCCCTACATTTCTGAAGTTTGATAATTTAGTCTGAAATACATTTTTTGTGCTTTGAGAGAGGCAGAGAGGTAAGAGACAGGGGACAGGAGAAGATGAGGGAGATGTGAGACTTCTTTTATTTTTAATTTTTTAATTTTAAAGAGGTGGGGTACAATTCAGGGTTAGGTACACAAATGTTCATTATGCAGGCACCCTTGTTGATGAGATGTGCTCCAACTCCCCTGGCAGATTCCCACTACTACCAGTCCTGCTTCCCCTCTAACCCCGGGCAGTTTCCTGCTACTACCAATCCTTTTTTTACAGTATTATGATATTTGCTCAAGGTCCACTTATGAGTGAGAACAGTTCTTTGCTTCTGTAGTGTCGCTCAGCATTAAGACTCTAAGTCCATCCAGGTTGTTGTGAAGTTCATGATTTTGTCCTTCTTTATGGCTGTGTAACATTCCATCGTGTATATGTACCACATTTTTTTATCCAGTCCTCTTTCAATGGACAGCACGGTTGGTTCCATGTTCTTGCTATTGTGAACAATGCTGCAAAAAACATATGTGTGCAAGTATCTTTTACTTAGAGTGATTTGAGTTCTTCTGGATATATTCCTAGTAGGGGGATTGTGGGGTCATATGGAAGGTTGAGTTTTAGATCTTTTGGGAATCGCCACACTGTTTTTAGACTACTTCTTTAGTTCAAAGTACTCAGGATGTCAAAGTGCCCCAACAAAGTGCCTGTGAAAGTGTCAACTCTTTTTCTATCTTTAACCTGGCAGAACCTGTGCTACAGAGATGGTAAATGCTTAGTTTACTAGTTATCCGTGGCGATTGTAACAAATTACCACAAACGGGGTGACTTAAAACAATAGACACTTTTTTCTCTCTCTTATTGAGGCCAGAATCTGACATCAAGAGATGGACGGGGATGCATTCCTCTGGAGGAATTATGGGAAAATCCATTCTCTGCCTTTCCAGTTTCTGATGTGGTTAGCATTGCTTGGCTAGTGGCCACATCACTCCAATCTCTGCCTGCCTCTATGGTCACATTGTTTCCCCCTCATCTGACAACTCTCCCTCTGCCTCACTCATAAGGACGCTTGTCATGAGGTTTGAAGCCCACTTGAATGATCCAAGATAAGTGCCTACTCTCAAAATCCTTAATTACTCCTTTGCTATGTAAGGTGTTTTTCATTCTTTCACCATAGAAGGTCATAGTCATGTGGAGATATCTTTCTTGGTGGGGCCATCCTTCAGCCCACTACATACTGCCGGGCTGCGGTCACTCGTCCATGATTTACTGAGCTCCAATAAGGCTCAGACTTCTCAGCGCAGCATTCTGGGCAGCCACTATCAATTGGCTTTGAAGATAAAACCAGTTTCCGATTCATAGGATGACATATAGGGCACAGTTCAACATTTACCTTTGGTGTCTGAGTCTCTTTGCAAACTGACAGCCAAGGTCAGATTGAGATACCGCAGATAAGAGGGATTAAAGTGCATTGCTTCTCTCCAGTATTGGTGGTGAGATACAAATGATGTCAAGATTTAATCATCATTGAGGAAAAAAAATATTTTTGCATGTTTCTAGAAAGTTACTTTCCTGGTGGCGAGGAGGGTATACCAAAAATCAGTTAATGAATAAAAAAGCACAGCTAGATAGGAGGAATATGTTCTAGTGTTCTGTAGTACTACAGGGAGACTAGTGAACAATTTATTGTACATTTTAAAGTAGCCAGAAGAGTGGACTTTGGATGTTCCCAACACAAAGAAATGATACATATTTGAGGTGATGGATATGCTAATTATTCTGATTTGATCATTATATATTATATACATGTGTCCTAATATCACCCTGTATCTCATTAATATGTATCATTATGTATCAATTAAAAATAATAAAATCAAAAAAGATAGCAATAAAAAAGAACAACTCAGTGCGCAAAAAGAAAAGAAAAGAAAATAAAGTTGCTTTCCTAAGTTTGCTTAAAGAATAATGCTACCTTCCTAGCATATTCTCTGTTGTTACTCTCGGTTTTCAGGCTATCAGGATCTTGAAATCTGCCCAAAGTTATATTCACTCTACTCATCATCTAGACATTTTCATAAAAACAGAGTCAGAAGCTATTGGAGGACAGACCTCATGCACATGATCCGGCACCACCTACCCACAGCTGCTCCCGAGTGGCAGCTCGGGCGGCCAATGAGGGACTGAGTCTCGGTTGGGGGAGGCCCCTGGAGGGCTGATGCTGGGAGGCGGGCCAGAAGGTGGCAGCTGCTGGAACGGCCCTGGACTAGGGAGGTGACAGCCTGGCCAGGCTGGGTCATGGGTCACTGGCCAGTCAGGTCACCGGTCGCCATGGCTCCAGTATTCTGGTACGGAGGATGCCCCTCATGGGCAGTTTGACGCTGCTGATTCGTTTTTATTTTTATTTTTTGAGTTGGAATCTCGCTCTGTGGCCCAGGATGGAGTGCAGCAGCACCCTCACGACCACCGCAGTCTTGACCTGCTGGGCTCAGGCGATCCTTCCCCTCAGCCTTCCAAGGAGCTGGAGCTGCAGGCCCACGCCACCACACCCGGCTTATTTTTTGATTTATCGTAGAGACGAGGTCTCACCAAGTTGCCCAGATTGGTCTCGAACCCCTGAGCTCAGGCAATCCTCTGCCTTGGCCTCCAAAAGTGCTGGGATTACATACTTGAGCCATCGCACCCAGCTGCTGATGTGTTTTTGTTTGTTTTTTTGAGTCAGAGCCTCACTCATTCGTCCAGGCCGGAGTGCAGTGGCATACTCACCATCACCCCAGCGTCGACCTGCTGGGATCCTGCGATCCTTTGGCCTCAGCCTTCCAAGGAGCCAGAGCTACAGGCGCGTGCTATCATGCCTGGCTAATTTTCAATTTTTTGTTTTAGAGTTGAAGTCTTACCAAGTTGCCCAGGCTGGTCTCGAACCCGCGGACTCAGGCAATCCACTCACCTTGGCCTCCCAAAGTGCTGGGATGATAGTATGAGCCACCAAGCCCGGCCGCTGAGGTATTTTTAAAGGACTTCAACTACAGCATGGTGGAGGAGGAAGATGAAGGGAGGCAGGATACATGGGGTTGGGGTACCCAAGTAGCACAGTTGGTTATACTGTACCGGCTACATCTCTGCTGCTTTTAGTCTTGCTTCCCGACATCCTGGGCCTGAAATAAAGATACTATACCACTGTACTTTATACAATAGCGTATACAAAAGCACAGCCATTTGTAGAGGATGCACACACATGGTGATGTATGTCAGACACTGAACTAATCTGTGATCAGACATGCCATGCACGTTCACATCTTTGAAAGTTCACAACTTGAAGGTTTGTATGAAGGGTCTTAATATATATAGTTTGTATACTTTGGGGGGGCCCTTATTTACATATTTTTGGTCACTTTACCTATGTGGTATTATATTAGTTTCTGGTTTCTAGTTTTGAAAAATTCCCCTGCCCAATTTTCTGATATTAGGTAAATTGTTGGGATGGGGGGAGCATGTAGTTGGACAGTTTGGTATTCAGACAGATTTGATTCAAATTTTCACTCTGCCATTTAGAGACCGAGTGACTTTGAGCAAATGGAAATCATCATACCTGCTCTGTCAGGTGTGGTGAGAGAAATGACATGAATAAACCCCTTTAAAACAATTTGCTGCATGAATGAGCAAAAATTGGGCGCTTTAGAGGTAGATGAAAGATCAAAAATTTCCTTTGATTTAGTAGGACTGAGTGTTTTGAAAATAGAAATATCTACATTTGAATTCAGTGAGAGAAAGTTAATACAGATAAAGGCTCACTGTCAGCCAAATGTTTTTGAACCCCAGTAAAGCCCACTTCAACTTGGGTAGCTTCTGCTTTGTCATACAGTGACATCACCGGGAAGGAGTAATGCTAGGATAATCGTATTCTATGTTGAGACACTTTGGGAAACAGAGTAGGAATTATTTCACTAAGAATTTCATTGGTAACATAACAATTTAGCATGCTGATTTTTCGGTAACACGATTTTGCTAAAGCGTTGTCATTCACATGTTGATTGACTTACTGGAGTGGTTATGTATTTAAGGTGATCATAAAAGTCTTAATACTTATGTACAAATTTGTGCACCTTGAAAAGGCAATGACCTTTGCACGGAATTGTTTTTTTCTTGAACTTTCATTGTCTTAACCCTAACCCCTAAATTTTACATTATAACATATTTCTATACCTATTTTTATAAGCATTTCTTGTGTTGTGTTGTGTTGTTGATGTGTTATTAGAAGGACAGGAGCTCACAGAAAGAGCAGAGCTGCCATGCCCACTTTATTAAACTATTTGAAATCTGTGGGGCCGCGTATGAGATACCAGCTGCTGGTGCTGAACCCGTTAATGAAAAGTGACTACGATGTCTGACAGTTAGGTTCCCGAACCATCCTACAGAAAGTGCTACACACCTCATTGCTGAATATCACTATGGTCACCTTCGACAGACTTCCCTTGGGAAGCTAGGCACCGAAACCAGTGCCTAGGCCATCCATCAAAGCAATTTTGAAACTCATTTTTCTGGAATGGCCATCAAAGCCATCGCCATTATTTGTTGAGGTCTGACAGTTAAGTTCACGACTTGACACTGTGCACTTACGTTGGCAGCCCTGTACAAATAACTGTTGGAACACCCTCCCTAATCACCTGATCTGGCCTCCAGTGACTTTTTTCTTTACCTGAAGATAAAGGAGATATTGAAAGGAAGACATTTGATGACATTCAGGGCATCAAGGATAACACGATGACAGCTCTGATGGCCATTCCAGAAAAAGAGTTCCAAAATTGCTTTGACAGGTGAACTGGGTGCTGGTGTTGGTGCATAGCTTCCCAAGGGGAGTATTTTGAAGATGACCATAGTGATATTCAGCCATGAGGCATGTAGCACTTTTTCTTGGATCAGTTTTCAAGCTTAATTGTCGGACTTCATATGCCCAAGAGAAATACAGATCCATATTTAGAGAGACCATGGACTTCGAAGGCCAGAGATCCGAATTTATACCTTAGCTTCACCACTCGAGCCACTTTCCAAACTTGAGCAAAGCATTGATGTCCGAGTCTCATTTTTTCTTTATTTAAAAAATGATTACACCATATATTGGTAGAGTTATTTTGGAAGGAGCCAACTGGCACAGTGTTTGGCTCATAACAGATACACGTTATCTAAATTCCCTTCTTGTCTCTCTTTTTGAATGGAAAACATACAAAAGTAAAACAATAGCGCACATATTTCTAAAACAAAACCAAAGCAAGCTAAGTAAAAGTGACTGATCGTATGTGGATAATCAGATCTTGCTACTGACTTCTCAGTGGTTCTTAGAAACTCTTTGAACCAATGTTGTATTTCCTTTCTTAATAGAAAAAGCAGTCAGCACAAGCGCTAATCATTTGATCTGGTGTCAAGATTGCTTGGTATATTTTTTAGTGTGACATCATGCTTTCTAAAATCCTCTGCTTGTAGCACCTTGGTTCAGTTTGCTTTATAGGAGTTGTTTGGGTAACCTTACATCTAAGTGATATATTAACTACATTTTGTCCAGATGATGGGATTATTCATTTCCCGAATATTCGGAATACTTACTGAATGTATAGAATTATTGAAACAGACCTTAGATGAGTTGCTCTGAAAGCAGGTGGTCTAGTACAGTTTCATTCTTTTATTTTCCCACTCCTACTTTGTTCTTTCATTCATTCAGTCCCTTTTTTTTTTTTTTTTTTTTTGAGTTGGAGTCTCACTCTGTCGCCCAGACTGGAGTGCAGTGGTCACTCTCGGCCACTGCAGCCTTGACCTGCTGGGCTCCAGTGATTCTTCCACCTCAGACTTCCGAGTAGCCAGAATTACAAGCATGTACTACCACGCCCAGCTGATTTTTTTTTTTTTGATTTATTGTAGCGATGAGGTCTCGCCAATTTGCCTAGGAGGGTCTCAAACCCACGGGCTCAGGCAATCCACTCACCTCAGCCTCCCAAAGGCGCGGGATTACAGGCTGAGCCACCGAGCATGGCTAGACCCATTTGTTGAAGCTGATCCATTCACTTAATGAATATTTGTTGTAACCCACAATGTGCTACTCACTGGCTTAAATGGTGAGGAAGACTCTGTTCTTGACCTCAAGTTACTATAGATATTGAAAAACAGTGGACAAGGAAATAGAAAACCATATATATATGATTCTAAATATATATGCATGTATTTGAATTAAAATTTTTAATTTAATTTTCTAAAATATCCTACCCATTTTGAGGAGGATTTGAAGTAGCTTGTAGAAGAGCAGACAATGGAACAGTCTAGTGTAGCAGTAAGGAGTTTGTCCCTGGAGTCAGACAGGTAGACAGATCTAGTTTTTGCTTCCTGACAGTGCCAATTCTGACAAAGATTCAAAATCTATATGTAGCCTCAAACTACCAGAACAGTACATATGCTTGAGTATATGTATTGTGTGCATATGTGTACAAGTGTGTGCATATGCCAGTATTTAAATTTTGGAACTCATAAAGAAAAAAATTGGGGTTAATAGTTCTCAGATGTAGGAGCTTTTGGCATCTTACTTTCAACTAGACCTTGGCCCTCTGGCTGTTCATGTGGATAGCATCCTTACCGAGGTAGTTTTCCTTAATTGAAGCTAGAGCTGTGTAAAAGCATTCCTTGCTTTGTTTTTGTTCTCACTGGTCTCTTCATGCTAAAGTTCATCTATGCTGACAGCCATGCTGGTTCCAGTTTCTTCAACGTGAGTTGGCAAGTATTACATCACAAAAATCTGAAAGTTGGATTGTGTTCTAGACCAGATAAAGAGCTGGTCAACTGTACATCTGACAAAGGCCTAACATCCAGGATCTACAAGGAATGCAAACATGCAGAAAGGAAAAAAACAAACAGCCCCATTAAAAAGTGAGCAAAAGGCATGAATAGCCACTTCTCAAAAGAAGATATACGGGCAGCCAACAGAAACATGGAAAAGTGCTCAGCTTCACTCATCATCAGAGAAATGCAAATCAAAACCACACTGAAATACCACCTAACCCCAGTAATAATGGCTATCATTAATAAGTCAAACAACAACAGATGCTGGAGAGGATGTGGAGAAAAAGGAATGCTTCTACACTACTGGTAAGAATGCAAACTACTGCAACTTTTTTGGAAAAGTGTGGCGATTTCTGAAAGAACTAAACGTTGACCTTCCATATGACCCAGCAATCCCCCTACTGGGAATATGCCCAGAGGAACTCAAATCATTCTACAAAATAGGTACCTGCCCACACATTTTTGCAGCACTATTCATGATAGCAGAAGCATGGAACCAGTCGTGCTGCCCTTTGAAACTGGACTAGATTAAAAAAACATGGTACATTCACACAATAGAGTATTACACAGCCATAAAGAAGGACAAACATATGGACTTCACAGCAACTTGGATGGATTTAGAGTTTATCATACTTAGTGGTTTATTACAGAAACAAAGAAGAGAGTACCACATGTTCTCACTCATAAGTGGACATTGAACATTTACCATAATACTATAAGAAGGGGATTGGGAGCAGTGGGATACTACCAAGGTGGGGGAGAGGGGGAACACAACATCCGTAAGGATAACTGATCTCCAACCAGGCAAAGTGGGACCATTAGGAGGCCCTAACTTTACCTATACAATGACCGCTTGTACACCTAATCCTTATTTGTACCCCACATCTTTAAAATAAAAAAAAGTAAAAAAATAATAAATGGTAGAATCAGAAGACCATCTTTTGCAATGCCTAATGAAATAATGACTCCAGACAATGTTCATTAGTGACTACTAATATCACCAAAATTCAGAGACCAGCAAATGCGTGTCTTATATTGGAGGGAGATTCTACTGCCTTGAAGTAGTTTTGTCAAAAATTCTAACCCGAATCTATTAAGCCTTTAGACCTATCAGTTTACAGGAAATACAAGGGATCAAGGAATATTTTATATAACAACATGTTGAAATAATCAGCAAAAGCTTGTCTGTGGGAAATTATCAAGACAGAGGAACGAGTTTCTTCAATACATAAATTGTAAGGGGGAAGAAAAAGCATATGAGGGAAGAGGAACTCTATGAATTAAAAAAGAAACAGCCACTGCACAAAGAAACTTGTACAGTAACTGGGACTTGACTGGGACTACAGGTGTGTAGTGGTTCACACCTGTAGTCCCAGCTATTGAAGAGGTGAAGGTGGGAGGTTCATTTGAGCCCAGGAATTTGGGGCCAACCTGGGCAACGCAGTGAGACTCCCATCTCAAGAGGAAAAACAAAACACATGTCTACCAGTTGTAGTTCGTGAGCCTTATTAAATGCTGACTCAAGTGAACAGACAGCAAAACATATTTTTTGGAACAACTGAAGAGATATCAGTACTCACTGGGCATTTAATGATATTAATAAAATATAATTTTTTAGCTGGGTTAATGGAATAGTGATTCTATTTTACAAAACTAATTATCTTTTAGAGATACATGTTGAAATATGTATAGCCAAGAGACTAGTATACAGGAATTGTTTCAAAATGATCTGTAAGAGAAGGAAAGTAGGTGGAAAAACAGACAGAACAAGATGAACCATAAATTGATGATCATTTAAGGTGGGTGATGGGTGACTAGGGATTCATTATAGTATTTTTTTCTACTTGTGCAAATGTTTAAAACTTTCCATAATAAATGCCTTACTAGAAAGTTTTAAAAAATGAATAAAACCCCGATCCTGACTCAGGTATTTTAGAATCTAATCAGATAGGCATGCGTATATGCTAACAATTGTGACAACAGTGTGATATTAGCTTTAATTAGAGTGTCAACAGGGTGCTGAGGAGCACAGAGGAGGAAGGCACCACACCACCATTTTTTTTTATAGGAATCTTACTCTATGACCCAAGGTGGAGTGCAGTGGCAAACTCATGGCCACTGCAACCTTGTCCTGCTGGGATCAGGCAATCCTTCCACCTCAACCTTCCAAGTAGTTGGAAGTACAGGCAAGCGCCACCATGCCTGGCTAATTTTTTGATTGATTGTAGAGATGAGGTCTCACCAAGTTGCCCAGGCTGGTCTCGAACCCATGATCTCAGGCAATCCTCTCGCCTCTGGCTCCCAAAGTGCTGGGATTACAGGTAGGAGCCACCACACCTGGCCATACCACCATTTTAGGACTTCATCTCTTAGAGGATGTGGCAGTGTATCAGTAATGGTGCAGAGAAACAGAACTAGTATATATAATAAAACAATACTCCTATATATAATAAAAGCAGGCTGAGGATGAGACCATTAGGACTGAACCTATACAACAAAGTCAAAAGCCTATCCTAATTAGCAATAAAATGAAAGTTTCATATGGGCCTATCAATGAAACAGAAAGTACAACTGTTCATCTCAGTGCAGACTTGACATACCTTAAGTTTAGCCCAACTTTCCATTGAAACATAGTGGATACACACATAGCTGCTACTTAAATCTTTTCAGGTGCCTACTAACCTCTATGGGTGAGATGTTTACACCTGAGGGAGCCCCTCATGAAACCATAGATTGGAGTTGGCAGAGGGCTAGCAGTTCTGTAAGAACAGGTCACTGGGAGTCAAAGGCACCTGCTCATGCAATTTAATTTTACCTTCAGGACTTGCTCAAATTTTATCTTATACGCAGCAGTTCTTTTTGATAATGACATGCGGCTGAGGTTGATTTGCTCACTCAAAATCTAGTCCACCCTCCTTTAAGAGTGACATCCTGGTGCACAGAAACTGTGAGGGTAAAAATTGACATATTCCAAACTCCTTTAGCTTTTAGATGCAGTTACATGAGGACTGGAAGTAAGTAAGGCAAAGGCCATCTTCTGTCCCTTTTTGCTGTTTTGTGCTAGGAATCAACTTGGTGGAGACATAAATTTTTCCTGGAGTGTTTAAACTTCAGTGTCTGGGTGTTGAGAGGCATTTCCGGTGGTGGTTGCTGTAGTGGGAGCTTTCTGACTTTTGAATCCATCGTGACTAGATTGCAGTTAATGCGGATAGTGTTATTATTGTTGTTGTTATCATTTAGAGCAGTTTTAGATTCACAGAAAAGTTGAGAGGAAGGTACACAGACTTCCCATAAACACTCTGTCCCATACACGCAAAGCCTCCCTCTTACTGAATGTTCTTGATTTAATTGTGTAAGTAGCAGTTTCAGAGGAAGTTGCTACCTGTGTGATCTATTATAGAATTTTCTAATACTTATTTTGGAGGCATAGCTAGAACTCTTTCTTCCAACGTTTCCAGTGATTTTAGAACAACTAATTTCCTGTGTTAAATCCCATCTCGAATAAAATACCTTAGAGGGTTTTTGGTTACTTGCATTAAAACTTGACTGATCCAGAACAACCTGTTTTATGAATTGGAGTATCAGCCAATACCCACTTCATGAAGCAACTCAGAATACATTCTCCCCTGATGTGTTATGGTCAGATATCTTGTCTCTAGCTGTGTCTGATATTGAGTCAAAGACTCTTATGTTTCAAAATACGAGGAACTTCCACTGTGATTCTACCAGTGGGGCCCACTAAGGCTTCTTACTGCAACCTTGATCAAAAGCAGGCACTTAAAGTGTCTTTGAATCCACTGACTCATAAGAGCTGAGCAGCAGAGCTGCTTGTACTGCAGTCTCTACCATCTCTTGCTCTGAGCTTCAATCCAAGCTAGCATCAGTCTGGATTGCTTATTCATTTTTGAGCAGTAATTTCACTTTGCTATATACTACCTTCAACATTCATAGAAGCTCAAAGGTGCTATATCCCTTTGTTAAGGGCAATGGCTTCTTTAAAGGGGATATCATGTCCTGTTATAAACCTGGATGCCCAGAAACCAAGATTGTTTCTCTTTCTTAGAGGCAGTAAGTATTTTAAAATAGTTATCCTGATATGTCTAGACCCTAGATGCAATGAATTTTTATAGGATTTTTCTCCTATCTTCTGGAAGGGGAATAACTAAGGCTTCTAGGGGATCCGATATTTCCTGCCCACCAGATTGTCTCTGCCTTATGTTATCAATATGATGGACTAGTATGGTGTCCTGTGAATTGATGGGAGTTGCACTCCTGACCCTGACAAGTGAAAATGAAATGCTTTTTATATTGTTTTTTACTATTGTGATAGATAAAAAGCAGGTATCAGAATAATAGCTCAATTCAGATGCTGAGATATGTATTAATTTTTTCTAGGAGAGAGACCACGTCTGGAACAGCAGCCACAGTTGATAGTTTGCAATTTGCCCACTATCATTCTGAAATACTCTTCTTTAATCTGCGTCGTCCATATAGGCAAGTGAAGTTGGGATATGAAAGGACTCTGCATCTCTGCATCTTTCAGGCCTTGGATGGCAGCACTGATCTCTGAAATGACTCAGTAGCTGAGATGTTATGTTTAGCTTATCATTGTCGTAAGAAGAGAAGACTCCAGGGACATTCACTGACTCTCATACAAGCCTCACCCCATAGGATTAGAAAGCCTCTGTGGAAACTTTGCAGTGGTTAAGTTTATTTACTACAAGTGAACACTTATAATGAGAACTAAGTAATACGTTTATGGAGTCACTGTGTCCATTGCTAGACAGATTGGGACCAAATGTTTTTCACTTGAAACCCATAAGCTCCCACCCTGACCAGGCCACTGTGGCGTTTGGATCCTGGAAGGATTACAGCTTCTTGTCCTGGGCATCACCTCTACTCCCAAACTTTCCAGTCGCCTTAGTGCTTATCTAATTTGCATGAGTCTAGCTTTGTCTCTAATACAGTTCAGTCTCTTCCAGTCAAAGAATAGTCAATCTGTTTATGTGAGATCAAATTGCTCTACAGGAATTGTCCTCAGATAGGATAGATAAAATGCAAGGGGTGTTTAAAATTAGACCTCAACTAGAGCTATTGTCTGTTCTATCCAGATATTATCTGTCTGTCTATCTACCTATCTAATTTTATCACCTGGGTTTCACTTCTATCATCTATCTGTCTGCCCATCTGTCAGTCTATCTATCATCTACCTATCTACCTTTACCACCTGGGCTTCACTTCCGGCTAATAGAGAAAATAACTTTAGTGAAAACTAGAAATACAAACAGGAGTCTGAGAGAATGAAAAGCCTGGAGTCTCATGCTGTGCCTGCCATTTCAAAAGAGTGAGCTTTCTAGCTCTACTGTCAAACAGGCCTGGTTCCCAGGAATGGGCAAAAAGGACATAAAAATAAATAAATAAATAAAACCTCTGCCTTCTGGAGAAATTTCATATTCTTTCAATGACATGTGGCTTAGAACTTTGTAGTTACCTGCTCTCTCTCTGTCTCCATCTCTCTATTTCTGTATATAATTCCTTGGTAGTCAGAACTTGAGAGTTTGAGGTATAGTAATTTTTTTTTCTTTCTGCCACTGAAGCAGAGTAAAACAATCAATCAGTGTGATGCACTGATCCCTAGGGAAGAAACAGGAAACAGCTGTGATCCAATAATTATAGTATGAAATGAAGATAACTGAGATGATAGAAATAGAAACAATGAAAAGTTAAATTTATTATCTTAATTTATTGTAACTGCTGTTTGAATCTAATCAATTCTTTTCTTGTCTTATGTTGCTCTATCTCAGTTTTGAGAAGATTATAAATGTGAGGTCGGAAAAGGGAGAGGGATCTTTGCTCGGTGGGAGAGCTCTGGCTTCATGGTTTAAAGATCCAAGATATAGTCCCAGTTCTCCTATTTACAAGTTTGAATAATTGGCTGTGTACAAATTTTAGTTTGGCACCAATAAGCTTTTGAGCTAATGGGTCTCAGCCTGAAGTGAAGACATAAACAAGCCAGGAGCCAATGCACGGAGGCCATTTTTGGCTGACATATAACTGTATCTACTTCACAGGAGGTTTATGGGGATTAAATATAAGTACATGTGAAGCACTTAGCACAGTACCTGATGCATACTAAGCATGCAATAAATGTTACGTTTCTTATTATAATACAGTGTTCTTTGCCCAGATGGAGCTTATGTAAGGGAGATTAGAAGAGGACAAACATCAAACCTGAATAAAAAGTAATCAGTTGGTAGTTCTTACTCATTATTGTAGGACAACTAAGGGAGAGATGATAAAAGAAATATGCTGTTAATTGTTAGCATTTCAGTTTTTTTCAGTTGGAATATCATTGCCTAGCAGCATGTGGTTCCAGGTGTTTTATGAATTTGCTACCTGGGGCAAACTCGTAGAGATGATGAATTTTCTCTGAAAATGGATTTACTACTTTCTGTGGGGCTCAGGTTTGTTGAATGATCTTTTTCCCCTCATTTCTCTACACTCCTTTGTTAGTAAATTATGCTCATAGAGACCACATCGGTTTTGGTGGTTTCTCCTTGAAATAGTTGGTTAAGCAGAATAATTGGCATTATACTGTGAAATAACCATACTTCATTAACCAAAGGAATGGTAGTTTTTTAAATCTCTTACCAAGAAAATTGTAACACCTTCTGTCTGGTCTACAAACAGACAGCTAGACATTATGTTCTGCATCAAATTTTGAACATAAAAGTAGAATTTCATGGCATATCAAGAGTAAATCCTAAGTATTAACATTGGTTGCTGGAGAAGTTTGCTATTTGGCATTAAAACACGTTCAGAAACAGATTTTGTGAGAATTTAAAAAAGTTATTTCTAATCCTCTGAGATTCCTACACCTGTATTTACTGGGCCACCCAAGCTTTTTAAGAAGTATCAGGTAGTAATATGCTCCACTCTGCGGACAGGCAGTATGTGGTGAAAATTGAATCATAACACTGTGTTTGGGGAATTATCCATCTTAGGAGTCATGGTAGAAGGTTGCACTGATTCCCACTACTGACATAGAAAACCCTTTCCCAGTCTTTCTCACTGCTAGGGCAACATAAGACTTCATCTTAGGTTAAGCTATACTTACTAGGTGCACCGGTTATGGACTTGAACTCAGAAGCTAGTGAGGTCAAAAAGCAGGGACTGCCCAAAATCCATTCTGATGAGGAAGAGACAGCAGGAGAAACTATATCAGCTTCCAGAAACCATAACACCAAGTGTCTAGCATTCCTGGCATCAGGAACACATGTGCATGTCTGTGCCCAAGGGTGGCAATATCTTCCAAAGTTAAACCAATTAATATAATTTTGGATGCCACTCCTAACTTTTTTCCTCATTCCACATCTGGTTTTCCCAGTCTTCCTGAGACCTTACAAGCTACCTACATAAACGAATATAGTGTGTGTGGGGGGGTTGCTTAAATTATCCAGGGTTCTTGTATCTAAGAACCCTGACCAACACAGCCATGATGGGAGGTTGTATATGAGAGGCAGAGCATTGTTTGAAATAGTAATAATTTTCTCCCATTATCTCTATTCCCTCTTCAAGCATCAATGTCATTGTATGCCTGTCTTTTCTGGGGATTAGTATGGTAGAGTAAAAGCAAAGAACAAGATAAAAAGGAAAATTCTTGGCTTCCAAAGACTGGTGACCTTGCAGACAAGATATTTGGAAGTGATAATCACAAGAATGAGAGAGTTGAACTTCTCTTATCTCTCACATTTCTGGAAAGAGAAATTATTTCCCCAGGATGGGGAGAGGAAAGAAATATGAGAAAACGATAAACCGCCTGAGGTATTTTTGCCACTTCTAGAAAATGAAGTCTCAAAGCAGATATTAACTTGAGTTATGTAGAAAAAACGAAGACTTATTTGAATTGAGTTTGTGGCCTGAAATTTATTTACATTGCATGTGTGACAGCAAAACAAATCGTATGATAAATTCTGTGAGACCTAGAATAAGTTTAGCATAAAATGGGTACTTGATGAAGAGTACCGTGTTTATTTTACCTATATCTGGTTAAAAATGAAAGTTTGTGTTCTGCTCTGACTAGTTAGCAAAAGTAGTTAGGAGCCTTGAGTGGTGTTTTGTTTTGCTGAGGGAGAGGTGCCTCAATGCTGCTGGAAATCTCCTGTAGTCACCACATCTCACTAAGTATATTCAATCAATAACATGCTTGGTTGTGGGGAAATTGTGAAAACACTCTGATGAGACACTTTTTGTCTCATGGGTTCATACTAGATAATCACCACAGGCATCTTCTGCTACAACCAGTTTCATGCTCATACTAATGTGGAATTAAGTGTCAATAAAGCCTTTAGCATAAAGCCCACACAACTGTCCTGGGAAGCCATTCATTCTCAGAGGAGAAGCACAGTCTGACTCCAAAGCACATGTGGTTCAGGAAGATATGTGCATCTGAGAGGGAGGGAAAGGATCTTGTTTTGTTCCTCACTGTGGACTTGACTTTGTATTCAAATATCCATATAAAAAAGGTTGTTGTAGTATAATAGTTACGAAGGCGACATATTTCATACTTTCAACTGTTTCAGCAGAAAAAATGTACAGAAAGAGAGAAAAGGATAAAGTAGTGAGGCAAATGATAACTTTTGAACAGAGGATATAGAGACAGCCATTATACTATTCCTTCAAATTTGAAACTATTGTTATACTGAAAACTTTTTAGGAGCATTGAATCGGGGTAAGAGCATTTCGTAGAATTGCTCAGAATTATCTCAAATCTTAACCTGGTCTTTTGATAGTATTAGGAGACCCAACCTCTCACCAGGGAATGGGTCAGTAGTGCTAGCTACTGCATATTAATAATATCTTATAGCATGCCAGACACTGTGCTAAGCAACCATAAAGGACAAAATTATGAACTTCACAGCAACCTGGAAGGACTTAGAATCGATAATACCGAGTGACCTATCACGGAAACAAAGAACTGAGTACCACATGTTTTCACTTATCAGTGTACCTTGAACAATTATTGTAACACTATAAGAAAAGGATTAGCAGTAGTGGGAAACTGCCAGGGGAGGGCAGAGCTGGGATTGGCAGTAGCGGGAAACTGCCAGGGTAGGAAGGGAGGTGGATCAGGCAGGAGTAGGAATCTGTCTGGGGAAGGGGGGACACATCTCATCAAGGATACATGCATAACGAACACTTGTATAACTAACCCTGAAGTGTACTCCACATCTTTAAAATAAAAAAATTAAAAACTATTTGCACATATTTTATAACCCAAAATATATCAATGAAAACCCCTACAAACTCCAAAAGGTAGGTAGTACCAGCCCTATTTTGTAAGTGAGCACATATCCAATTTAGGCTACCAATAACCCAGGTTTGCCTGACTCCAAAGCAATACGTTATGTAGCATCAGATTCTACAATCAGTAAAGGGATAGTGGTCATTACAAAACAAGTTAAGAGAACAGGATATTTCAGTACATGTCTTAAGATAGAGAAAGACAAGGCAGAATACAGCTATGTGACAGAGGCAATGAGCAGTGTGTGGGAGAGCCCTACGAGTATTTATGAAGGGGTGATTTGACAAAGGAGAGGTAGGAACATAACCCTATTTGTACATATGTGAAACCTCATTACATCTATTAAAACCTGAATACACCTGTATGTATACACACATACGTGCATCATACATTTCTGCTTCTATAATTCAACCCTGGCTAGTTGAAACACGGTATTGTTTCTATTCGTTCTTAAACAAATGTGAAAAAGACCAGAGTGAATATAGGGGTTCATACAAGCATGGTTCCAGGATGAATGAATGAACTCAGTATGTGACAATGGTCTATTTTTTTTTTTTTTTTTTTTTTGAGTTGGAGTCTCACTCTGTCGCCCAGGCTGGAGTGCAGCGGCACACTCATGATCACCCCATTGTCGACCTGTTGGGCTCTGGCGATCCTTCCACCTCAGCCTTCCAAGTAGCCGGAACTACAGGCACATGCTACCATACTGGGCTAATTTTTTTTGTTTGTCTTGATTTATGGTAGAGATGAGGTCTCACCAAATTGCCTGGGCTAATCTCGAACCTGTGGGCTCAGACAATCCACTTGTCTTAGCTACCCAAAGTGCTGGGATTACAGACTGAGCCACCGAGCCCGGCTGGGATGGTCTTTTAAGTTGCTTGCTTGAATATGAAAGATGCAGAGAAACTTAGCACAGAAATAATTTGTTTCTGTTTCTTTATCTTGGGACTATGTATTAGCTAACTCCCTCAACTGAGGGCTTCTTGGGTTTCGCATTGAAGGAAGGAACTAACCTTCAGTTACCTAATACAATGTAATAGGCTCAACAACCAGTAAAAAATGTTATTTTCTTTGTCCTTGTAATTTAATTGGCATCTCTGGATGGTGACATATGTAAAGTAATCAGAGAAACCTATGATTATGTGCTGACTCTTCACCTCCTTTGTGTACAATGTGTCCCCTGATCTAATGTGATGTTATTTCAATCCCATGTCAGTGGATTAAACATTCTATACGCCTCCAGACTGGCACTGAGTAATGCCCAGAGGGCAGAAAAGACAAACCTATATCTGGAATAGATTTATTCTCCTCCCATGAGAATAAACTCGTATCTTTTCCAAACATGGAGTGGGCTACTGAGTGGATCATAGGTCTCCTTAAGGAATGGTGCCATACTGGGGACTCATTGCTGATGTTTCTGGCTCACAGGTTGGAGATTAGGCAGCAGTAGTAACTGGATCAGACTGAATAAGCAGCAGTTCATGCTGTTGACCCTGTGTGTAGTCTCCATCTCTGCCACCGTGGCAACTTTATTCACGTATTTGTCGTGCCAGCACTGGTGTTGCCAGCGATAGAGGCTGGATGACATCAACTGGTTGAAACATTTTGTCCACTTGGTCATTTAACACCTCTGCCATGGTCAGTGTTCTCTGATAGGCATGAACATGGGATACAAAGACATTCCCAGGTTCTGCACAGTCCTATGTGCCTTCCACATGCGTTCACCTCAGACCTCTTCATCCCCTAACATCTTCCAGTTTTTTTTTTTTCCTTTTAGGTTTCTTACCAGCAGGCCAGGCCATTTGCCACAGCCCCTGAGTTAGTAGATATTCTAACCTTGGGCCATTTCTCTTTTCACACAAAGTGGATGGCCAGATGTTTCACTGAAAAGCTCTACCCAGCAGGAGTAGAGATGAAGGGCGCAGAAATCATTTATTTCTGTGTCTTTACCTTTGGAAATCACTAATGACTTTGAAAAATAGAAGTTAGCTGGCTCAGCATTGTCTGTCAAACCTCCCCTCTGAGCGACGCTCTAATCTTACACCTGCATATCAAGCCTACACATCTGCAAACCAATCTTAGACTTTTTTTCTGTTCTTTTAGCCTATGGTTATATGGAATGTACGATCTGTCCATAAGAATGAACTGAGAGAGGGGTGCTGGAGGAATAGTGGTGGATACTGGTGCTGTTCTTGCTTTATTTGAGAGGCACCTCTTCCACGGAAAGGTAGGTTTTTGCTAGGTTGCCTCAACTTCTTAACTTTACTCAATCTGGCAGGATTCAGTTGATAATGGTCAATTCCAGCCACATGGTCATTTGGTCATCTACAATCAGATGCTTCACATCTGCCAGGCCACAGAAAGCACGATCTCTGGTGGATGTTTTTAGGTTGTAGAGGCAGCATGATGTTTAGGGTATCAGTAGTAGGAATCCCCCCATGGGAGGATCACACAGCAAACCTCTGGGGCTCGGAAAAGCTATGGCACTTTCAACAACAAATTATACACATTTGAAAAACAACTGTTGTGCTACTGGACTAGGAACTTCGATACTATACTGAATAGCAGAGGCAGCAAGAGGCATTTTTGATTTGTTCCTGTTCTCAAAAGGAAAGTGTTCAATGCTTCACCAATACGTATATTTCCTATAGGTTTTTTTTTTGTAGACATCTTTTATCAGTTAGAAGTGGTTCCTCTTATTCATTTGCTAAGTTTTAAAAATCATTATTTAATCTTGATTTTTATCAAATGCTTTAATTTTTTTCTTCTTTAATCTATTAAGACCAGGTGTAGTGACTCACGCTTGTAATATCAGCACTTGGGGAGGCTGAGGCAAGAGGATTGCTTGATCACAGAAGTTCAAGACCAGTTTGTGCAATATAGCGAGACCTTGTCTCTACAAAAAATAAAATCAGCCAGGTGTTGTGGTGTACTCCTATAGTCCCAGCCACTTGGGAGGCTGAGGCAGAAGAATCACCTGAGCCTAGGATGTTGAGCCTATGGTGAGCTGTGATTGTGCCACTGTACTCCAGCCTGGGTCACAGAGTGAGACCCCAACTTGAAACATTTTTTAATTAATATGAAGAATTTAAGCATTACATTCTTAATATTAAATCAGAATTATGCATTTCTGAGATAATTCTTACTTGGTTATCATGTGTTATCTAGTTTATATGTTATTTGTTTTGATTTAACACTTTGTTTAGGGATTTTGCGGCAATGTTCTTGGGTGCTACAAATCTGTACACTGTCCGTGTCAGTTTTTGCCTCTCAGTTCCCAGACCCACCCGTTTTTTGCCCTCTTTTGCTATCCTGTAGGTCAGACTCTGGAAACAACACACAGAATATTGCCATTAGGTAGGCTTTCTGATGTGGGTTACCATTTTTCTGCTCAACTGCTACTGCTGTGTGAACATTCCCGCGGGTATCTTCTTAAGCCACTAGCATCAAAATGCTAGCCTCAAAAAGTGAATTGGGAAATGATTCTACTTTTTCTATTCTCTGGAAATATTTTCGTAAGATTAAACTGTTTCTTGAGCGTGTATAAATGTTCAGTGTTAATACTACCTGAATCTGGAACCTTCCTGTGGAAAGCTGTTGAAAATTGATTCACTTTCTTTTACAGTTATAAGATAATTCAAATTTTTTTCCTTCAGTTGATATTTATGAGTTATATTTTTTTCTGGGCATTTGTCTGTTTAGTCTAACTTTTCACATTTATTGACACAAAGTTGTTAATAATATATTTTTCAATATATAATTATTGTGGCGCTTATGTTCTCTTTTTTCATTGGCCCTCACTGATTATTCATATCTTATTTCCATTTAGGAGGTTTCTTACCTACAAAGGAATGTTTACTGACACACAACATGTGACACAGCTCTAATAATTTTCACGATATCTAATGCCTTGGTGGAATGTAATTGAGTTCTGTTTACAGTTGGAATTCAGAGACATACTGACTGGTTTATGCCCTGTGGCTCTTACACGAAAGTTGGTTTGAAGGGAAAGACAGCAGGACACACAGCACAGGAGAAATATGTCCGAGTTTCAGAGTGGGCTTACTGAGCTCAGAATGTTGAAGGGACTGGTGGGTCCATGAATTAGTCAGGCACTAGTAAGGACACAGAAACTATGCCAATAACTTGAACGGGGAAGTTTGCTAAAAATAATAGACTAGGTCAAAGATGGTTAACTAAGAAAGGGCAGAAGAACATTGTAAGGTATAACAAGGATAACAACTGCAGAAGGCAGCTACCACCCATAAGCTTGAGAGAAAAATGAAAAGAAGAAACTTGGAAGACCTCTGAGCAGAGGGTATGGTGATTGCAGAAATACACTGCCTGCCACTCTAGGGAAGAGGAAACTTGTTGGAAGTCCCTCAGTGCAGAACTGTGAGAGCCACCACTGCTTTCTTTGATTCTGCTGAGACCAGTCCACAATGACCCACTCCCGGCCACAGGGAAAATAAAACTAGAAAGAAGGAAAGTTCTTTCTTTCTCCAGGAGATAGACACTCTGCCTCCGGACACACATATTGGCAAAGCCTAACACTGAACCAGCTGGCAAAAGGGAAAATGTGTTTTGCTCAGTCTGAGTTCTGGTGTCAGAAAGTAGAACAAGTTAAGTTGGTAACTTAATACCTGGCTCCACCCACATATAGTTTGAAGCTGTTCCAGCTTTGGCACCTATTCATTTCTGCAATCACTCAATCCTGGGCTGTTTGTGCAATCCACGGATGAGAGGAAAAAAACAACGACGACAAACTGTGTCTCAAGAGATCAGAAAGTTCTCCTGAAGGATACACTTTTGGAAAAGGTACTCCCATGAAGTGGAAATGACCCTTCTTCCGGACAAGGAGAAGACTGTTGGACAGTAGGTATTGGTATGAGATTGGTAGCAGTGTGCACAGCACAGAGGTATGGAAGATGAGTGGTCTAGAAGAGATTGTTGGTGGTTTATAAATATATCCGTGGACAACACAGCAACACAATCAATGGGGCAGAGAGATGGCACTGTGAAGCAGAGGCCACAGAGCTCCAGGTGACAGCTGCAGTGGGCAGTGAGAGCACACCTTGGCACACATTGCCCTAGGTCACTCACACACCAGATGTACTGGTTTCACCCACAACATTAAGACACAATAAAGGTCACATTGCTTTTTTTCTCTACACGCAGTTTAATCTGCTCCGAGGGCCCTCCTCTGCAGGCCTATAGTAATTTCAATCCCAGTTATGCACGTTTTTAGTTTTCCTTTCTGAAGGGTCTTAAGGCAAACCCAGGCTTCCATGGTGTCCTCAAATTGTGTCCATGTCTGTCATCTATCTGTTTCTCCTTTTGCTACCAGATGCTGTTCTCAAACTCTGGTTCTTGTGTTCCAGTGAAGCACTCTGCTCTGGGAATACTCAATTTCCTGTCACGAGGATACTCCATTAACTGCAGACTCACTTCCCGATTCCCTTGTGGCAAATCTCTAGTCACAAGGTCCAACCTCTTTGGTATCATATGTCATCCCTCACCTGGCAGGTAAGGATGTAAATGCAAGCGGGTTCTTTGCACCACTTCCTGGGATTTGGTGGTAAGGGCACGAGCCCCAGAAAATGTCAGACTTCACCTCGAATTTTAGCTTAGGTTTTTTGATGGTGGTTTTTCGCCACCATCAAAATAAGAGCTGGGGACTGACAACTATATGGCCAATAGCTTCTGCTTTGGGCCCTGTGTGGTAGCCATGGAAACACACTGCCCAGATCTCCCTTCTAGAAGATTGTGCTGCCAAGAGTGTAGTTAGCAACAGCCTCCAGCTGCTGCACCATCAGAATCCAGCTCCATCTCTACCTGTGTCTCACTCTCCTCATATTGTTTCTGGCCAAGACCGCGCATGGCATAGCAGAGGTGCTAGAGCGGGCCATTCCTGCTCTATGATGGATTTCTCTAAGGAACAGTTGTTTTCTGGGCCCCCTCCCTCATTGGCTTAGACAGGACTTTCTTTTTTTCTTTTTTTTTTTTTGAGTTGGAGTCTCACTCTGTCACCCAGACTAGAGTGCAGTGGCCGCTCCCAGCCACCGCAGCCTCGACCTGCTGGGCTCCGGCGATCCTTCCGCCTCAGCCTTCCAAGTAGCTGGAATTACCAGTGCGTGCTACCACGCCCGGCTCATTTTGATTTATTGTAGAGATGAGGTCTCGCCAAGTTGCCCAGGCAGGTCTCGAACCCGCAGGCTCAGGCAATCCACTCACCTCAGCCTCCCAAAGGCACAGGATTACAGGCTGAGCCACCGGGCCCGGCAGACAGGACTTTCTTAGAGCTGCGTTGGAGTTTGAGACTCTTGTTACCAGGTCTTCTTCACTCCCTTTTCCCCTTCATACACATCAGACCTACATCACAGTCTGAGGCTCAAGTGATGCTTCTGCCTCGACCTCCCCAAATAATGGGATTATAGACATGAGCCACCATGCCCAACCAGTATGAATTTTAAAGTACAAGTTTATCTTGTAAAGGATAAAGGAGAGAGGTGGGAGGATTACCTGAGCCTAGGAGTTTGAGATCAGCCTGGATAATATATTGTCTCTACAAAAAATAAGAAAATTAGCCAGGTGTGGTGGCATGCGTCTGTAGTTCCAGCTATTCAAGAGGCTGACATGGAAGGATTGCCTGAGCCCAGGAGGTTGAGGAGGTAGTGAGCCATGGTTGTGCCACTGTATTCCAACCTGGGCGATTGAATGGGGCTCCCTCTCAAAAAAAAAGTTCCGGTGTCTGCTTTCATGAGGATCTGAACTGAAATATCCTGCAATAGAAAGTTTGTTACAAATAATTTCCAAAACTCTCATCACACCTCTTCCTGCTTTCGTTTCTCAAAGATGCAAGGAGTTCAGACTCCACACAACAGAGTTTGGCTATGATCTTTCTTTTATTGGGAAGATAAAGTATACTTACCATAGCAAAAACAGAAACCAAATTGATATCTCATTAAATTGTACTGCCAAAAAGGCAAATATGATATGTACTAAAAAAATCAACAACATACGCTAACATATAGACCAAGCTAACTCAAGTCTTCATGAGAAAATGGGAGAAAGAAACGAGACAAAAGAAGTGAGAAAATGTTGCTCATTGAATATATGGCCTTGGGGATACTCTTTTTCTAACAAAATTTCAGATTTCATTTTAAATTGACAAGATGCAAAGACTAAAGATCAAAATGAATGCTAATAGTTCATCTGAGTCTTATTGCAACTTCCAGATGATTTCATTCTGGCAATAACAAAAGAAGTGACAACATTTGAAATATGTGAGAATTATGTTTGGAACAGGAAACAATAAAGTACAAAGTCATGTAAAATAGGGAAAAAGAAAAAAAAAAGAATGGTGCTAAAGATATGGACATGGACAATGAGCCAGTGAGAGTGATTGGTATTTACTTAAAAAGATACAAAGCAACTAAAAAATGGGGAAAAAATTAAGTGGGTATGTATGGGAGAAAAATTTCTATAGTAAAGTAGACAAGACTTATCAATCAGATTCTTTTTGCCAATTTCCCATATAACAGTGATGCATAGCTCCCACTAATAGATATATCATTTCATGAATGGTGGCATTTTTCATGACACTACAGAAAAATAGTGAGCACTTGAAGGAAGATCACTTTTTGGTTCCTGAGAAGGAAGCTAAATATCCTTTGTCTAGTTGTCTTTGGGTTTTTCACATGTACCATAATTGATAGATTTAAAAAAAGAAAAACCCTTCAAATTCTGACTACTCCAATTGAAATACCATGGGAAAGAAACACTTCTAGAGCAGAAGTGATTTTTGAAAGTCAAAAGGAAAAACTTATAAAAGAATATGAAGAAGTTGGTAGAATACAGAAGTAGGTCCAAGGGTCAATGATAAGAACAATAGAGCAGGCTTGGTGGCTCAGCCTGTAATCCCGCGCCTTTGGGAGGCTGAGGTGAGTGGATTGCCTGAGACCGCGGGTTTGAGACCCGCCTGGGCAGCGAGACCTCATCTCTATAATAAATCAAAAAAATCACCCAGGCATGGTCGCGCATGCCTGTAATTCCAGCTACTCGGAAGGCTGAGGCTGAAGGATCGCCGGAGCCCAGCAGGTCGAGGTCGAGGCTGCAGTGGCCGGGAGTGGCAACTGCACTCCAGTCTGGGCGACAGAGTGAGACTCCAACTCAAAAAAAAAAAAAGAACAATAAAAGGATGTTATCAAGGGAAACCTATGTAGAGGAGGACACACTTAAGCATATAGACAATGAAAAGACCTTCAAGGATTGCAAAGAATTGATATGGGATAAAGTGAGTGTGTAATGCAGAAAGCTTTACTTATATACTTTTAATGAAGGTCAAGTTCAAAATCCAGTGCAGGAGAGAGACAATCCTTCCTGAGAGAAGTCACAGATGAGGAAATTCAGCAATTCATACTGTCTAAATGATCAAAAACAAGAAAAAAGTTAGAATTGACTAGGCTTATGTAAACAAAGACGGAACAGATAAAGTTAAGTGAAGAGGCTTATGGGCCTTAGAATAAAGAGCAGAGGATGAGAAAAACTGAATCTCAGAAATTAAGACTTTCTGGAAGAACGGAATTATGAAAATCTGTAAGTGTACAGAGAAAAAGAAAAGAGAGTTGGCCCTTCAAGCCTGTGGGTAAAACATAGGTGGATTTAGCCAAATGCTGATTGAAAATAATGTTTAAAAATTATATCTGGACATGTTCAGATTTTTTCCCTTATCATTATTTTTTAAAGAATACAGTATAGCAACTACTCACATAGTATTTACCTTGTATTAGGTGCTATAAATAATCTAGAGATAACTTAAAGTAAATAGTAGGACATGCATAAGTTATATGCAAATATTATGGCATTTTATGTCAGGGACTTGAGCATCCTTGGATTTTAGTATTGGTTGGATGTCCTGGAATCAATCTCCCATGGATACCAAGGGGCAATTGTACACAGTTCAAAAAGATAAAATACATAGAAAATATTATGGCAAATAGAATAAAGTGCGAACAGTGACAATTTGAATGTTTGTAAGAAACTGATGTTCAATATTTGTAGAAATTTAGTTGCTATCAAATCTTTAAGAAATTCTAAAAACTATTAGATAAAAAAATACTCCCTAACAACTTAATTTAATACAACAAATATTTATTAAGGTTCTACTGTGTATATCTGAGTCAGTCTTGGGTGTATAGCAATGAAAAAGACTGCCTCACTGTGTAAAGTGAAGGATAGATGATACGCAAACACCTCAAGATGATGAAATGTTCCATGCTCTGTGATGAGGTGTACTCGTTTTCCATTGCTGCTGCAGCAAATTAGTACAGACTTAGTTGCTTAAAACAGCACAAATTTATTACCTTACAGTTCTGAAATCTATAATAGATCTCACTGGGTTAAAATCAAGTTGCTAGCAGGGTTCCAGGGTACCTCTGGAGGCTCTAGGGGAGAATTCATTCCCTTGTCTTTTTCTAGCTTCTAAGAGGCAGCCTGCATTTTTTGACTCCTGGTCTCTTCTTCAAACCCAGAAGTGGCTGGTTGAGTCTTTCTCATGCAACATCCTTCTGACATTGACAGTCCTGCCTACCACTTTCAACTTATAATGGCCTTTAGGACCACCTCCTGTCTCCTTCTTAGACTTGTAAGGACCCAATGGTCCTTAATCACTAATTTAGGATAATAGCCTCTAACATAAGGTCACCTTATTAAATTTTTATTCAGTCTGCAAATTTAATTCCCCCTTGCCATGTAAAACAACATACTCTACAGTTCTGGGATTAGATAGACATCTTTGGGCTCTTACTCTGCCTGCCAAATGAGATTATTTACAGGATATAGTGAGGGGGTTTATTTATTTAACAAACATTTATTGAACACCTCGTCTGTGCCTGCCATGTCTTAGTCCCTTCATTTTGTTAACAATGAGAGCTTACTGCAAGATTTTACATAAGGAAAGGATGTGATCAGACTGTGTTTCAGAAATAAACTTTGGTTTCAATGTTCAAGATAGATTAGCAGTAGGGGATAGATAGAGAAGCCATTTATGAAATGACTGCAATGCCACAGATGAAAGATAAAAAGCGTGAGCTACAGCAAGAGAAATTTAAATATAAAAAAAGTAAAATTGAGTTTGGTTTTGCAAACCTGAGGGCCTATGGAGTTTAACTTACCTGTGGATATCTGGTCAACCGTGTCCGATAGTTACCTTTATTTGCAAATTTGGACTAGACATGCCAGTTTACTTTAAGTTGATTTCTAACGGAGAGAAGAGGTGGAGAAAATCACTGCTGGCTCATTTGTGTAGCATTCCTAGCTTTCCCAGAGGCAAAGAAGGGAGACTCTCCCGCCTGTATACAAAATAATATTTCAGGTCTATGTCTCTCTCTAGACTTTGAGCTTTTCTAAGTAAACTATTGAGTCTTGGCATTTTCGGCACATATCATAGCATACCACCCGAAACACTTCTCTTGGAAACATTAAGAGAATGTTTCCATTAATACAATGTAGTGTAGGCTCTACCCAATTTGCCCACCATTTAAAGGAGAGATTGAGTAGAGAAAATGTCTATTAGGTGTAAAACTAAAAATTAAAAAAAAAAAAACCGAGTTATAAAATACCCTGAGTGACGAAATATTACAAAGAAGGTGGGATTGAGTATGTTGATAAAAGATGCCAAACTGGAACATATTTAAGATGGTTTATTCTGAGCCAAATGTGATAGATCTCACTGGGATAAAATCAAGTTGCTAGCAGGGCTCCAGGTCCATGATCCTGTCCCCAGGAGGTCCTGAGAATGTGTGCCCACCATGGTTGAATTGTAGTTTGATCATACACTTTTTAGGAGGAGGATGAAGTTATCATAAATCAATATATGTGGGATTTTCATTGGTTCAGTCTGGGAAGGAGGAACATCTTCAAGAGGGGGTTTGTGGTTTATACGTGGATTCAAAGATTTCCTGTCTGACAATTAGATAGCAAGAGTTAGGCTCTTATCTAAGGAATTTTGAAATCCCTAGAGGAGATATCCTGTTGAGTCAAGGGGGTAAAAAATTCTAAGTTTCTTAACACGTAGATGAAGCCTCATAGGTGGTAGACTTCAGAGAGAATCGATAAGTATCTCAAAATGTGCCCAGAGTCCAGGAGTCTCTAAGAGACAGCTTTGCAAAGTCATAATATACTTTAGGGAGGCTGAGGTGAGTGAATTGTCTGAGCCTGTGGGTTCGAGACCCGCCTGGGCAAATTGGCAAGACCTCAACTCTACAATAAACCAAAATTAGCCAGGCTTGGTAGCGCGCACCTGTAGTTCCAGCTACTTGGAAGGCTGAGGCGGAAGGATCACTGGAGCCCAGCTGGTCAAGGCTGCGGTGGCCGGGAGCGTCTACTGCACTCTAGCCTGGGCGACAGAGTGAGACTCCAACTCAAAAAAATAAATAAATAAAATAAAATATTTTAATTTTTCTTCTTTATTTGTTATGTGATGTTATGCCAGAGTCAGGTTGGAAAGTAAACCACGTTATATAGGGGAAGTTAAAAAAAAAAAATCTCCCCAGACCCCTTAGTTAAGAATTGGACAAGGTAATGAAAAGATCAGAGTTTAGTCCTCAAGTAGCCTCATTATTAAGCTCCCTTTGGGGCTTCTTCTGAAAAGAAATAAATCCCTCTGATTGTTTCATGAAATGTCTTGAATATCTGTATGTGTTTGTCACTGTGTTAAACTCAAATTCTGTCTGCATCCTAATATTTACCAGATAATTAGAGAAGATTGGAAAACTGTAAGTCAGTGCAGAATTTGGACTCATGATAAATCAACATTTGGAACATAGGATGAAGTGAATTAAACAGCTGTTTGTAGAATAAAATGAATATAATCATTAAATTAAATTCATCCAGCATGTAGTTATTTTCTCAAACACACTAAAACCTGGTCAGGATGAGCTGATGAGAGGTTAGATTTTTTTTGGTTCTATATTTTCTGAAATAGCAATGGAGAAGTAGTTGTTTAAAGATAAATTTACAGGATTTCTGTATACCCTGTGGAATTTGCCCACTAGTTTTGCTGTGGCAGAATTTATCTGAGAAAAACAAAACTACTTCTGGACGCATGTTTTCTTTGACCTTTTTGTGAGTGAAGGATAAAGGGAGTTTGCAATCCTTCTGAATGAGCATCAGTTCATAAGCAGTGGTTGCTGCCTGTCTCAGAAGATTCCCCAAAGAGGTAGCTAATATGTGGACTGACTCTGAAGTCCCATGAAGTTAAAGGCTTTAGTGCTACTTTCTTTGTCAGGAGAACAACGATCCCCAAACGTCCTTTTGCTGAGTTGGTGATCTGATTGATCTAGCAGCCTAGATAAATCCCAGTCGGGTTATGAAATGAGTCTTCATTACTTTAGTTTATTTGCTTCACACACATAAACACAGCCCCTGTTTCACTCTAGTTAGAAGAAAGGAAAGAGGATGCTTATTATAACCTTTTAAACATTTTGATTCCTATCTCTACAATAATACTCAGTGATCTGTCATTGAAACAAAGAACTGAGTACCACACGTTCTCACTCATAAGTAGATTCTGAACAATTATCATAATACTACAAGAAAGAGATTGGTAGTAGTGGGAAACTGCTGGGGGCAGCGGGGGGGGGGGGATACTTCTTCAATAAGAGTACTTGATCTCAAGCCAGGTGAAGTGACCAAAATGAGGCCCAAACTTTGCCTGTATAATGACCATTTGTATACCTAACCCTGAATTATACCCCACATCTTTAAAATAAAAATAAAAAAAAAAAGAATGTTTTAAACATACACTCTGGCTCTTCCTTTTGTATCTTTTGGTCCTCATGTACAATACATGGTTGTCTTCTTAAGACTAGCCTTCCCAGTCCTGCAACTTCTATGGCAGATTCTGGAAACAATACTTAATTGAGGGTCATGTGGTGGAGGAACTCGTCTTACTCTTTTTGACTCTTGAATGCAGAACAAAAATACTAAGGTATATGTCAATTCAATCTCAATTAACTTAGAAAACATTTATTGAGTGGCAACTGTGCTCTGCTGTACCTGGAGATACAAAGATGAGTAAGATTTTAACTTCCCTCAAGAATTTTAAAGTTTAGTAAGAAAATCAAGCAAACAGAACAACCATAGCAACATAGCGAGATAAGAACTATTTAGAAATATCCGTACATATACTGTGAAAATGCACAGACCTACCAAAAAGTCATATCTAATTTAGAAGTTTGAAGATGATTTTTCCTCTATAATCCAGTGAGAGCCACTCAATGATGCAATGTTTTTCCCTGTAAAAAACGTTTCCTGTTACTGGAGGTATGCAAGTAGAGATTAAATTTGAGGGATAAAATTACGGAAAGGGGGTGGTGTCTGGGTTAGCTGTGAAATTGATGATCTTTCCAAACCCAAATTCCATGGATTCTTTAACCACCAATGTAGGGCTGCAGTGTGTGTAGCAGATCTCTGTATGAGCTCAACAGACTTGTGAAGCTGAACTTCTCACTGCCTGATACCACCTCCCTCCCCTGTGGCAATACAGCTATTGGAAATTCTCACTGAAGAGGGCACTGAGGTCTGGAACACTATTCCTGTTATTTTTCCTCTTCTTCCACCTCTAAGGAGTCTCAGTGACTCAAATTCCATCACAAACAACCTCATCTAGAATTATATTCCATTGCCATCTTGAAAATGATGTTATACCTCACATCTTGAAAATAAAAAATAAGAAGTAAACCTTGCTTTAAAACTTTAAAAAAAAAGAAAGAAAATGGTGTCACTTCATGTTAGTATAATAAAATACTCCTGTAAATTGTATTCAGACTTTTCTCTCTCTCTCTCTCTTTTTTTAAATTTCTTTCTATGAGCTCTGTATCTAAAAACATTTAAAAATTTCCATGCTAGTTTCAAAATTCAGACTAAATCACTGGATGTTTTATTTTTCAAATAACAGAATATTACTGCAAGATACAAGTCAGTTCCTAAAACAGCTGTAACATTTATTGACAAAGGGGCTCATAGATAGGTCTTTTAAATTAGCTTTCCTGTGATTTATAACAAGGCATAATTTCTCCTCTACATCTGTTTGCTCCTGAGACTCAGAGATTTCAACTCAGGCCAGCAAAGGAAAGATACAAATCTAGATTTCGTTCAATAGACTTTTACAATGGACCTTAGATACACAGAATGAGATGGGACATCAAGAGAGCAGTTTTTGTGAAGGAGACTTTGGTAGGCTTTTGAATGTTTGCATTTATTCCTTCATTAAGCACTGACTGAAAAATCTCGATGAGCCACTCTCTGTACTAAATCCTGGTCAAATAAAAAAAAACAAGAAATAATTCCTGGTGCCTAAAAGCTCACAGTCTTGGGTGGCACAGACTTCTCTTCCTACATACTTCTTAGGAATTGAAAAGAAGAAACCTAAGTTGTTGAATTTCATTAAGTTTAGTTAGATGCAAAGCTTTATAACACACGATGGGAGGAAAAAACTAGCACGATAAAGTCAGACTAGTATTTCTCAAGAAATAGCAATTTATGATCATAGAAGGAATGTTATGTCTTATGTGAGAGTAAGGATTCCTTATGTAGAATCGTTTTATGCAAGAGATATCAGAGATAAGTAAATCCTCAGGCAGAATATTTAGTTGCTTTTAAAAACTCCATGGTGGAAATAACAATATTCTAGGAAGGAAGTTTCCCACCATTTCACACCCTCCCTTCATCTACGGGATCAAAGCTTATGCTTTATCTTCCTTCCCTCCAATTCCCACTGCTGGATACCATGGACTAGAGCCAGTCCTCTTGTTGAGAAACAGAAACTGGGCAGGGGAGTTAGCATTGATATTCTACAACTAAGAATGAAAAATTGTGTAACATGTGACACATGAGAACTTGCTCATTTTTGCAGGAATACTTAACGGGGATGGTGAGAGAGGATAAAGAGGGACATGTAAATCAAAGGATAATAGGTAGGTTTGTATGGAGTAGCCTCCTCGAATAGACAGGATATCTCAACTTGGTGTGGTAGTAGAGATCTAAGTGGCTAAATTTGTGACATGATGCCTGATTTCCTCCTGTACCACTTGAAGTCATTCTCCAAAGTGCTACTGAATCAGTATTAGTATCTAGCATTACTTTAATTCAGAGAAAGGTAGCAGTAAGAAATATCCTACTAGGCTGGCAAAATCATCTATTCTCAGCCAGACTAAACTGAAAGAAGTATAAAATAACTCCTCAAACTACTGCCTTCCCTGAGAATATCTAGAGAAATGTTCCATAGATAAAAGGAAGAAATAAAAGAGCCCATCATGTGGGTTACTGTTGTACCCAAAGTACTAAATGCTATCCAACAAGTAAGAAAAAGAGCCATGGGAAAACAGAGGGTTTGCTTAATTTTTCAAGACTCAACGCAGACATCACTTCCACTGGGAAGTCTCTGAACCCACAAAAATGTTCATCCTCCTCTAAACTCTTACTGTACATCACATGTCCTTTTTATTTATGTGACTGTTCTTGTGAGTTTACTTACCTGTTTCCTATTCATTTGTGTATCATCTGCGGCCAGGACATAGAGAGTCTGTGATCAATACATATTTGTTTAATGAACAGATTATAGAAGTGGAAGGAGATATTGGGAGTGAGGATAATGGATACTGGAAGTAGTAGAAAAGTTAGGAAATTTTTTTAAAAGTATCCAAGTGACATTGACAATGGGATGGAGACAAGGGATATAACATAAGTGGGGCAGAGAATAAATTTTAATCCATAAAACTTACCAGTCAGTCCTTGCATGAGAGAAAATGACCTCGAAGGCTTTGAGAGCACCCTGGGGTTGTAAGCTAGAGGATGAGGAGGCGGCTGCCATGAACACACAACAGTACAAAATTGTTTGTTGGGTCAATTATGTTCCAATTTGATCTTGTTGTGTTTAGCGTATTATTTGAATATCCAGTTGAATATATCCCAATTGCATATTTGGGACTGGAATTGTGAGGGCATTCATGGCAAGTGATGAAAATCTGGTAGTGGGATTGACAGTAGTTGATATCTGCCTGGGAAAGGCTGGGGGCACACCTCATCGATAAGGGTAATTGCGTGGTGAATATTTGTATACCTCGCCTTGAATTGTACCCCACAATTTAAAATAAAAATTAAAAGAGGTTAAAAAAAAAAGAAGATAATATAGGAGGATAACCTCTTATGATATAGTATTTAAAGACATTAGAACATATGACTTTGTTAAATAATAAAATGTATCTCAAGAAAAAATTGGGTCAATAATATAACTTTGGGCAATATTTGAATTTGAGAGTTTCAAAGAAAAGGAAGAAACCGACAAAGGATCAAAGAGTCCCAGGAAGAACTAGAGTTTGTCTTGATCAAAGGCACCAACGGAACAACTTCCTTAAGTAGGTAAGAAGTTTCCCAGCAATCAGGTAAAACATGTACAAGTGGGGGTAGTGGGTACACTTAAAGCCCAGACCAAAACTATTTGTAACCATCAAAGCTATTAAAATACAAATTAAGAAGTGTCCCAGCAGCCACTAATTGCAGAATACAGGTTAAATGTCAGAGAGACTCAGTCTTCCCTCTCTTTTGCACTTATTGGGAGAAAATTTACTTTAAGCAAAAGATAAAGACTAAAATCTCAAGGAATAATATGTGTCTTTTCTAATAATGGGATGGGAATTGAGGTTGTGCTAATTAATTCATCTTTGTTACATTTCCAGCAGGTTCAGTTCAAGACCCATGGCATATTGGAAAGATTATTGGCTTTGGAGCCAGACTTGTCAGGGTTTTAAATATGTCCCAGTACTAATTATTATAGGATATTAAAACATTTACTTAATCTTTTTGAATCTTGGTTTACTCACAGGTAAAATGAGGATAACAAGATATCCATTGCAGAATGGTTGTGAAGATTAAGATAATATGCACTAAATATAGCAAATGTTATCATTTGCTGTTGTCTGTTCTTTTGCTTCCTTTAGTCCTAAAGTCATCTAGCCTTCATGGAAAGCTTCTGAAAATGTTTCCATGTTAATTTTCATTAATATAGAAAACCACAAAGAGCACTAATCAGGACTTCATGGTTACTAATGGAAAGATACTGGTAAAGTTTACAGAACTGATAGATAGATCTAGGAACCAGAGATTTATAGAGTTGGTTCTGCCCGTTTTCCAGTTTCCATGGGAAGAATAAGTATTTATTGGGAGTCACTTGAACCCTAGATCAGAAGGACTAGAGCTAGAAAATGAATACTTTTAAAATGCTTCTCCTAATCTTTTTTTTCCCCCTTATCTGTGCTTGGCTTCATACTCTTCTATTATAAGTGCATTTACTCTGCATGCATGCAAGGGGATAAAGTTGTTAGCAGCCAAGTTAGTCGCCTTTCAACTCTGGTAGGGAGGGAAGGAGTCAGCACCAGAAAAAATAAAATAAAATTCTAGTAAAGAACTCAACTGACCTGGCTCTTTCTGTGCCTAATTCTGTAGTAATGCTAGTGGTTACTGCTCTAGGGTACCAGGACTTTCCCAGTTTGGACTGTAAACCCAGTTCTGTGGTCACTGAAGTGAGCTCTGTTCCCGTAGGTCAGACAGATGCTGAACAGACAAAATGAGAGCCACAATAGTTATCATTTTGTTCTTTCTAATCCTTATACTTATTTCTTTTTCTTCTCTTAGCACATTAGCTAAGACCTCCGAAGTAATGTTGAATGGGAGCAGTGATAGTGGTATCTTTATCTTCTTTTTGACTTTAACGGGAATGCTTATAATACTTGCAGTAAGATTTTTTTTTTTTAATTTGTGTTTTTTTTTTGAGTTGGAGTCTCACTCTGTCACCCAGACTGGCCCGGCCACCGCAGCCTTGACCTGCTGGGCTCCGGCGATCCTTCCGCCTCAGCCTTCAAAGTAGTTGGAACTACAGGCGCGTGCTACCACGCTTGGCTAATTTTTTGATTTATTGTAGAGATGAGGTCTTGCCAAGTTGCCCAGACGGGTCTCAAACCCGCAGACTTGGGCAATCCACTCACCTCAGCCTCCCAAAGCCCAGGGATTACAAGCTGAGCCACTGAGCCTGACCAGTAAGATCTCAATAGATAGCAATTAGTGATTTTTTTTTCCTGTTCTTAGTATGTCAGTATGTTTTTAGTATGCCAAGAGTTTTATTTTTATTTTTATGTTTAGTCATGAAAGGGTGCCATTGAATGGTTTGTGGCAAATATATTTTCCCTAAAACATAAAGACAGTTATTGATTTTTCTCACTTGACAGAATTTTTAAAATGTTGAATCAGTAAGGATTGTTGGGATAAGTCTTCTTGTTCATGATGTATTGTTCTGCTGCCACATGCTAAATTTTATTTATTAAAAGAATGTAATTTTTTATTCTATGTCTGTAAGTAAGATTAACCAATGGTCCTCTTTTCTTGGGCTATCTCTGACTAATTTTGGAATCAGTGTTTGTCCAGTCTTATAATATAAGCTGGGCAAATTTCTCTCTTTTGACAACTTTTGGAACACCTTGCATGAAATATGAATCTTTTATTCCTTGTAGGTTTGATAGAACTATGTGTAAGTGATCTGGGCCTGGTACATTTTCTTTTTTTAAATTTTTATTATAAAGATGTGGGATACATTTCAGGGTTAGGTATATAAACATTGATCATGCAGGGACCCTTGTTGATGAGGTATGCCCCTCCTTCCCTTTGCAGCTTCTCTCAACTGCCAATCCCACCCTGGTACATTTTCTTAAGGGAGAGAACATCTAAATTTCAGTTATATTTTTAATGGATATTTGGTTTATTCAGATTTTTAAACTTTATGAGCTGATTTTAGTAATTAATTTTTATAGAAAATGGTCTTTTGAGATGTTTTTCATATTTATTCACTTAAACTTGTTTACAGCATTTTAAAGAAATTTAAAACTTCTACTTTGCCTGTTGTTACTTTCCATTTCCCCATTCTTACTACTGCTTATTTGTGCCTTATTATTTTTTCTTGACAGATTTTACCAGAGATTTGTATATTTCCTTTTTGGCTTTCATCTTTGTTATATTTTTCTCTTTATATTCTCTATTCTCTATTTATATGTTACTATTTCTCCCCCTTATTCGATAGAAAACCTAGTTTATTTATTTTTAATCTTTCTTGCTTTCTAATAAATATCTTTAAGACTTTAAGTACCACTTTAGCTGTATCTTGTAGGGTTTGATATGTGGTCATTTTGTTGTCATTCTGTTCTAAATCTTTTGTAGTTTTATATTTTGATTCCCTGAATAAATCTATATAGCAGGACATTTTCTAGTTTGTAAAAGTATTGGATTTGGAGAGAGGCTATTTTTTTGAGTTTTACTTCTTCTTATATTGTACTGTGATCAGTAAATTCTGTTTGCATGATACCAATTCTTTGTGATTTGTTGAAATTTCCTTTGAAATTTAGTACATGGTCAATGTTTATAAATGTTTCTTGATTGCTTGAAAAGAATGTGTATTCACTGTTGAGAGCAGACTTCTATATTAAGTCACGCTTATTAATTTTATATATATATAAAATTAATAAGCGTGAGATATATATATATATATATATATATCTCATACTTATATTTTGCTTGCTGGATTCTCCAACTTTCTTTTTATGCTGCATTATCTTTAGTTAAGTACAGAGATCTTTCTAACATGTCACCTACAGACCACTTCATCCACTGCTCTGTTTCGCTGCTAGTCTCTTGTCTTTCTCTTTAGCAATGGGGAAGCAGATATCTTTTTTTCAGCGAAGAGAAAGCCATGGTTTGTTGACTTTAACTATTACAAAAATGTTGGCGAACCTGAGTGGAAAATCTGTTGCAACTGGCATCTTTTACATGAACCACATCGGGTTCACACTTCCAGTCACCATACACAGGTTATCAGTGTCGAACCCGATAACATGTTATCTTGACAGTCTTCAAATCAGTCTGAATGGTGTCATTCACCTTGATGAGGGGATCAGGGTAGCCAATAGTGTCACCAGGTAGCGAATGGTGCCATTGTGAGTCACCAGATGAGAGATTCCTTTTGTGCCCACAAAGATTTTACTCACTTTGCACAACTTGTACCTAGCCACCTCAGGTGTAACAATGGTGAACAGCAAAGTGACGCTTGGCATCATAGATCAGGTGGAAATTCTCTCCGGTCTTGTCAATGCTGATGACACCATAAAGTCAGTAGGACAGACTATAACAGTTCGGACCTTACCATTGAACTTTTTTTTTTTTTTGGAGTCTCACTCCGTGGCCCAGGCTGGAGTGCAGTGGCACGCTCACGGCCACCCCAGCATCCACCTGCTGGGATCAGGTAATCCTTTCACCTCAGCCTTCCAAGTCGCCAGAATCACAGGCACGCGCTACCGTGCCCAGTTTGTTTTTTGATTTATTGTAGAGACGAGGTCTCGCCAAGTTGCCCGGGGCTGATCTCGAACCCGCACGCAGGCTCAGGCCATCCACTCGCTTCAGCCTCCCAAAGTGCTGGGATGACAGGCTGAGCCACTGAGCCCAACCACCATTGATCTTAATAAACCTCTGCATGCAGATCTTCTTCATCTTTGGTCAGAGCATACTTAAGTCTGGTTCTTAGGAAAATGATGAGAGGGAGATGCTGTCTCAGCTTCTTGGGACCAGTGGATGGATGAGGCACTAACACACCAGTCAATCTATCCAGCATCCAATGCTTTGAAGTTGCTACCTGCTTCAGACGCTTCTTGGGGCCACAAGAAGCATCTTTCAGTGCTGGGTGCTGAAAGAGTTATTTTTCAACTTTAAAGAGATCATTGAGCCGGGCTCAGTGGCTCAGCCTGTAATCCCGTGCCTTTGGGAGGCTGAGGTGAGTGGACTGCCTGAGTCCGCGGGTTCAAAACCCACCTGGGCGGCGAGACCTCATCTCTACAATAAATCAAAAAATCAGGCGGGCGTGGTAGCGCATGCCTGTAATTCCAGCTACTCGGAAGACTGAGGCGGAAGGATCGCCAGAGCCCAGCAGGTCGAGGCTGCGGTGTCTGGGAGCGGTCACTGCACTCCAGTCTGGGTGACAGAATGAGACTCCAACTCAAAAAAAAAAAAAAGAGATCATTGAGGCTGGGTATGGTGGCCCATGCCTATAATCCCAGCACTTTGGAAAGTCAAAGCAGTTGGACTGCTTGAGCCTAGGAGTTTGAGACCAGACTAGGCAGCATAACAAGACCCCATCTCTGCAAAGAAATTTTAAAAAAAATTAGCTAGACATGGTAGCAATCTCCCAGCTACTCCAGAGGTTGAGGCCGAAGGATCACCTAAGCCCGGAAGGTCAGGGCTGCTGTGATTGTGCTACTGCACTCCAACTTGAGCAAAAGAGTGAGAGCCCCAACTCAAAATAAACAGACACTTGAATTTTTTTTAATTTTAAAAATATGAAGCTGTCTTATTTTGGTTTTCTTATTTTTTGTTTTTTTGGAGTTGGAGTCTCACTCCATCGACCAGGCTGGAGGGCAGTGGCACGCTCAAGGCCACCCCAGCATTGACCTGCTGGGCTCTGGCAATCCTTCCCTGTCCGCCTTCCAAGTAGCAGGAACTACAGGCCAGTGCCACCACGCCCAGCTAATTTTTGATTAATTGTAGAGACACAGTCTCGCCAAGTTGTCCGGGCTGATCTCGAACCTGTGGGCTCAGGCAATCCACTCACCTCGGCCTCCCAAAGTGCTAGGATGACAGGCTGAGCCACTGAGCCCAGTCAAAGCTGTCTTACTTTTGTTTTGGGGGGTTTTTTGTTTGTTTGTTTGTTTAACATTTTCATCTACTTAATTTCAACTTTTTGGTGTCATTGTGTTTTGGGGTGTTTTTGCTTTTAAGATATATATGGGGAATAATTTCTTTTAAAATATTCATTTAACACCCTGAAATGTGTTATGTCTAGTGATAAACTTGGCCTTCTGTCATCTTTTGTATTCTACTGCAATTCTTATTTGTCTTTTGCTTTGTCTTTTCTAATTTAGTTTATTGAATTTTTAAAATATTATTTGCTTTATTTTCCCTTTTCTAGAGGTTTGGAAGCTATACGTTTCATTTTGAGTTTTATTAGTGGCAATTCTTAAAATATTTTCTAGCAATATCCAAAGTTTATTATTTTTTTCCTCAACAAGATGAATTCTTGAGTTTGCTTTTACTTCTCTTTGGGAAAGTTCTCCAAAATTTCTATGTTATTGAATTTTGAAAGCTATATGCCAACTTGCTATTATACCTGTGAACATTGTTATTGTTATTTATTTAGCCATAGATTATACAGATTTTATTGCACCTTTTTATCTTGATGCCATTACATACTTCTGAGTTTATTTTTCTCATTGAGTATACCCTTCCATAGTTCTTTCATTGAGGTTTGTAGAAGGCAAACTTTCTGATCCTTCAAAGTCTTCAAATATCTTTATTTATTTCTCATTCTTTAATAATCATTTAAATGGGTAGTGAATTGAAGTCCTGAGTTAATTTTTTCTCACCATTTTGAAGATATATTTATGATCTTTTGACATCTAATGCTCCTGATCAAAAAGCCAATACTAATACGCTTTATCTTCTTTGTAGGAATCTGTTTTTATTCTCTAGTTGTTTTTAGAATCCTCTATTTTTGTTCCTAAGGTTTCGTCATATGGATCTAATGTATAAGATTTAATATTTGTCCTTCTTGGTAGTCCAAGTCATTTTCAATAGTTAAGACATGTTCTTCAATAGTGGGAAATTAACGGTCTTCTTTACATGTTACCCATCTGCCATCATTCTCTCTATTTTCTCCTATTGAAAATCTTATGTGTTGTATTTGGAACATTTGGTCTTATTCACTTACATTTCTCAGTGTCTCATCTCCCATTCTTTACCAAAAAAATCACTTTATTTGTTTGTACTACTTTATGGGAGATTGCCTCAAGTTAACTCATCAATCTGTGAATTTGCCGTTAACTTTTTAATGAATATATATTCTTTTATTGAGGTGTAAACTTATGTTAAAATATTATTCATCTCTAAGGTTTTTAATTGATTCCTTAAAAATAGTTCACCACTCATTTTTATTTCATTGGCACTTTGGGATTTTTTAGCCTTGTTTTGGGTTCCTATTCATTAATTCAGAGAATGTTAAAAATACTTATTTTATAGTGTGATTTAGAGTTCTCTATTATGCTGGTTTCTTTGAGTTTAAATGCTTCTATGTTCTGAGTTCATGGTTTGGTTTTTTCTTGTGCTACTTTTTCTCAGGTGCTTTGCAGTTTTGTTTTGTTTTGTTTTATTTTTGAGTTGGAGCTTCACTCTGTCGCCCAGACTGGAGTGCAGTGGCCGCTCCCGGCCACCGCAGCCTCGACCTGCTGGGCTCCGGCGATCCTTCCAAGTAGCTGGAACTACAGGCACGCACTACCATGCCTGGCTAATTTTTTATTTATTGTGGAGATGAGGTCTCACCAAGTTGCCCAGGCGGGTCTCGAACCCTACCACACTCTTTAAACTGTGGCATTAGCACTTGTTTCAAGCTGGATCAGTGTAAGCCTGCCTTTATCAGTTTCAGAATTTCTTCAGGTATTTTTGTATGCTTCTTCCAGCTAAACTTTAGGATAATTTTGTCATTAGAAAGTTCTGGTGTTTTGATTTGGATTAAGTAACATTTAAACAGACATGAACTTTCAAACTAGGAACAAGAAGTATATAACCCTTTAATTAAATCTTCTATTGTGACCTTTATTACAATGTGATGGTTTTGTATAGATAGGAACGCCATGGGGTTTATTTCTTGGAATTTTGCTTGTTATTGTTTTGGTTGTAAATTTATTTTCCAAATTATTTATTATTTTATGTATTTTTATTCAACCAAATATATTAGCACATTCCTTTCTAATAGATTTACAGTTCAGTATTATGAATTGTTCTAGTTGTCTGCTAATCTCTTCTGCAGATAATATGTTTCTGTTTTCATTAGTTAATTATAACAAAACAGTGTTAAGTATTATTAAATAGCAGGTATCCTTTAGCTGCTTCCAAATGTAATGGAATTGCTTTTAGTGTTTTGGACTTTTGTTTTGATGTTTTACTTAACCATATTAAGGAAATATATCAGTTATGACAATATCCATAAATGACAGAAGTCCAACTAAAGGTGGCCTTAAAATGAGAAAATGCTTTCATCTCATGTAGTATCTCGAGAAGCCAAGTCCCAGAATTAATTTGGTGACTTGACTCTGTCCTCAAGTACCCAGTGCCTTCTATCTTTCTGTTCTGTCATCCTCAGCATGCTGGTAGTGCCACTTCTTATAATGGCCAGGTGGGTCTTGTATCAGATATCAAATACAGATTCAAGCACCTCTAGAAAAAGAATAGGTAGGTTTCCTTCCAGGTATCATTTTGTTAATTTCTGAGAAAAAAATCTTTCCCTAAGTCTCTCCAGCATATTTTTATTTCCATCCCACTGGCCAGGAGGATATTGTTATATGTCTGCATACAAACTCATTCAGTTCAAAGGAAAAATGACCACTCTGATAGATACAAACTGCTGGTGATACGCTTTAAAGCTAGGGAAAGTGGTCACGTTCTCTGAACACATGGAAGGGTAAGGAACTGAACAAAATTAGGATTGTGCCTGTTAGAAAGGAGGGGATTGGGTTAGATAACTGTTGGATAAGCCATAGTATCTGTCATAGGAAATTTCTGCCTTTATTTTTTCTTCAGAGTTTATCAGTGGTCATCATTGTTATTTTTCCAAATGTCTGCTGCCAATAATCAGGCTGATTGTATTATTTTCCTCACATGACTTTTGATAGGGAAAAGTTTATTGATCAATTTTTTTCAAAAATCTCTCTTTGAATATAGGGCTCCAGTCCCTTCTTGCTTGTAGCGTTTCTGCTGATAGGTCTGCTGCTATTTTGATTGGTTTCCCCTGGTAGGTAGTCTGACCTTTCTCTCTTGATGCCTTTAGTATTTTTTCTTTTGTGCCTACTTTGTGTAGGCAAAGAAGCTGAACTGGATTAAAAAAATGTGATACATATGCACAATGGAATATTATGCAGCCATAAAGAAGGACAAACATATGGACTTCACAGCAACTTCGATAGATTTGAAATCGATCATACTCAGTGATCTATCACAGAAACAAAGGATAAAGTATCTTATGTTCTCACTCATAAGCAGAACTTGAACAATTATAATACTATAAGAAAGCGATCAACAGTAATGGGAAACTGTCAGAGGGAGTGGGACTGGCAGTTGAGGGGAACTGCTAGGGGAGGGAGGGGCATACCTCATCAACAAGGGTACCTGCATAATCAATGTTTGTATACCTAACCCTGAATTGTATCCCACATCTTTATGTATAAAAAAAAATCTATCTTTGAGCTATCTTTTAATTTCTTGAATAAATCTCAATGGTAATTAAAGATAGTTTTAAATAGTTATTTCTGGATTATATTTGTAAATATTTTAGTTAGCATTTAAGACAAATATTAATACTTTTCAAATAAATATAAATATATAAAATAAGTATTTTAAATAATGGTGTTAAAACTGTGTGTGTGTGCACATTGTCAGGTTTTAGAATCAGAGTTATATAGCCTTTTTAAGGAGGATTAGACATATTTCTATTTTTCTTCCTGTGTTGGTTGAGTTTAAAAGCTTTGGAATTATCACTTTCTTGAAGGTTTAGAATAATTCAACTGTGAATAATCTGAGCTTAGTCATTTTTTGGATGAGTAGGTTTTTGACAACTTTCTCAATTTCTTCCATGGTTATTGGTCTACCTAGTTTTCTGTGGCTGCAATAATGTGTGTTTTTCTAAAAAATAACTTATTTTACTCAAGCGTTAAAATTTTCAAGCAAGAAGGTAACATTTCAAGCAAGAAAGTTGCAAAGTATTCCTTTTCAGTTATTTTCTCTTTACTTATAGTTATTTACCTTTCCATGACCTTAATTTCTATATGTGGCCTTTTTCATTTCTTGATTTTCTAGTGTTTTTTTTTTCTTTTGCAATCCGTTTATTAATTTTTTTTTCTGTTTTATAATATTTATTTTTATATTTAGCAATTCTGTTTGTACTTTGGGATAAATTTATCTTTAAAAAATTCTTATTGAAAGCTTACTTAATTAATTCAAATATTTGTTATACAGTGATCTAAGTAGTATGAAACTAAGTTTATGGGAGGCCATTGTTTTGGACTAATTTTCTACACTAGGCTCCGGCAGACCAGATTAAACCAGAATGGAGTCATTTGTGCCAAGTGCTGAACTTTGAAACAGGCCCGTTTTCTTACAAAACAGGTGTTTCCAGTCAACCTGAGTCAACATAATAAGAAAATCCCCTCTCTTTTAACCCTATAAGGAAAGTACTTTTGAAACAACCAATCTACTTTTTGTTCTCTGTTTCTGCTTTCTTCAGCCCTTTTCTTCCAATAAAGTCAAACTCCTCTACTCAGCTCATGGAAACACTTATTCTGTTTTATATCATGAGGTATTGCCTGATTCTAGAATTGAAAATAAAAGCCATTTAAGATCTTTAAATTAAATTTTTTATAATTTTGTCTTCTGACAGTAGTGAAAGGCAAACCCTATTCTGAGCCTCTTTAACCTTCACCCATGAGTTTTGATGTACCAAAATTTCATTGTCACTATTTTTATAAATTTGTCTTCAATTATGGTTTTGATTTTCTCTCTGATCCTAGAGTTAATGGCTCAGGTTAAAAATCTCCAGGGGTTTTTTTTGTCTGTTTCTATTTTTGTTATTAATTGATAGTTTATTTCATTGCCATAAAATAGTATACTGTTCTTTTTCTACTATTAGAAATTTATTGTCTTTTTTGCTTACTAAATATTCAGATGCTATGCATATTTTACCGGTGTTTAGAAAGACTATCTTTTTTCTTTTATGGGCATATACTTCAATATACATTAATTTTTTAGTTTAGCCATTTTAATTAAAAATTCCATAAGTAGATATTTCCTTAATTTTTGTTAACTGGGTTTTTGTGGGCTCAGAAAAAAATGAATTTGCATCTTTTGTTACACATATGTTTGTGCCAAAATGTCCTTGTATTTTCTGTAATTTTTAGCTTACATATTTTTTCAGTGTGAAAACACACTTTTTTTCTTTCTTGTTGTTGGGTTCTATACCTCGGGCACAGCGTTGTTCCATGGTTATTATTAAGGCAGAATGACCCCCTCAGAGATGCACTAACCCTAATCCCTGGAACCTGTGAATAGGTTATGTTACATGACAAAAAGACATTTCCAGATATAATTAAGATTAGGGAGTTTAAGACAAGGAGAGTATTTTGGATTGTCCAGATATGCCCAGTCTAATTACTTGTACCCTAAAAAGCAGAAAACTTCCTCCAGCTGGAGGCTGACAAGTTGCAACAGAAGTTAGAGTGAATCAAAGCACAAAATGCATTACATGTTCTGTCGTTGAAGATAAAAGAGGCTGAGAATCATATCAATGACAGCCTTAGTCTTACAAGCACAGGGAACAGAATTCTGCCGACGACCTGAGTGAGCCCGGACGCAGATTCTTCCTCTGAGTCTCAGAATAAGAGTTTAACTGGTTGACACCTTGACTTTGGTTGTCTGACACCTGAAGCAGAGGATTTAGTCATGCAGTGAAGGATTTTTGATCAATAGAAACTGAGATAATAAATTTATGTTACTTTAAGCAACTCAAGAAAGTTTGTGGTGATTTATAATGCAGACATAAGACACAAATATAATTATCGTCTTTCTAATTTCTTTAGTTCGTTGATTTTTAAAAAATATTTTATTCACAGCAATTAACTCAAACTCTCTTCAATGTGGTATTTTAGCTAAATCTGCTATGTTCTTTCACATATATAATTTACTTATTGGTTATCCAGTGGACGTTTTGATTCTTAATTTGCTTTCTTGGCCCTGTTCTTAGCCTAGAAAACCAAAATTTTGCTCAAAATTTGCCATTTAAAAAAATGCTTTAAGACTTGAGCTAGAAGTAATCTCCCTATTTATCTCATTAAGTTGTTTTGTAGACTGACTTGTCTCAGAACTCTTCCATATTCAATTCATTATTTTAGTAAGTTCTTCCATATCAGGAGGCATTCCAACACAACTGAAATCAAATTGAGCATCTTGTTTTGTTTTTTTTTTCTTTCCACATATCATAAACCACTTTCCATACCAAGAAAACCAACCCTTATCTCTAGGAAATTGAGAATTCTTTCTTTCTTTGACCAACAGTTACATAATCTAATGTCAATCACTTTGCCATTAGATAGTTGTCAAGAAGCTTGGAGCTGTGTTCGGGGCTTACGTGCAGCATCCCAATGTCCAGTAACATTAAACTTCAAAGTTTGTGATCATTTGTTTTGGCACCAATAGACAATGAATACTTGAATAAAGATGATTGGAAAAAGCTTATTCTTTATTTAAAGTGGAGTATCTATGACATGAAATAGTGGTCATATCTGGCACAGGGAGTGTCATGTGCAGAAAAAGCAGGTTGAGATAGAATAGGAAACAAACAAAAGCGTATATGTAAAAATTCAAATATAGACATTCACTTGCAAAATCTCACTGTCCCTAAAAAAAATAAAAATAAAAAGCAGGGGTACTAGCAGCCTCTACAAGCTTGCAAGCACAGAATTCTGCCAACAACCCAAGTGGCCCTGCTTTCGTCTGTACTTGGCTTTCTCGCCTTTGTCACTGTGTGTCCTTCCTTTCTGTCTCTTACTTATAAGGACACTTTCATTGAATTCAGGGCTTACCCAAATCCAGTAAAATTTCATTGTGAGGCCAGGCTTGGTGGCTAAGCCTGTAATCCCAGCACTTTGGGAGACCGAAGCTAGAGGATTGCCTGAGCCCACAGGTTCAAGACCAACCCAGGCAACTCAGCGAGACCTTGTCTCTACAATAAATCAAAAATTAGCTGGGCATGGTAGCGCACGCCTGTAGTTCTGGCTACTTGGAAGGCTGAGACGGAGGGATTGCCAGAGCCCAGCAGGGCGAAGCTGCAGTGGCTGGGAACATGCCACTGCACTCCATTTTGGGCAACAGAGTGAGACTCCAACTCAAAAAAAAAAATTCATTTTGATCCTTACCTTAATGACCTCTGCAAAAACCTTCTTTCCAAATAAGATCTCATTCTAAGGTTCCAGGTGGATGTGAATTGTAGGGGGACACTATTCAACCCACTAAAAGGAAATACTCAAATAAATGATGGTCACTTACCATACAGATTGAATTTTTTTAGCATGACTGGTTTTTGGCTTCAGGTCTTATAGGCAGAAATCAAATTGTTGTTTGACACCGAGCACTTCTCTGAGATTGTGGAGGACCTCTACTCCCACACTCATTCATGTTGTCAGCAGAATTGGGTTACATATGGTTGCAGGACTGAGGCCACTATTTCCTTGCTGGCTGTCTCATGATTCTGTCCAACTCCTTTTCCCTAACCAACAGCTTCACTGATACCCTCCACTTAGTAGATCAGTACCGAGTTCTTGGAGTTCTGGAGGGAAAAAATAGTAGAATGTCACTGAAGGGACTTCCCCTACCAAAGAGTGACTTGGCAGATCTAAAAGTGCTAAGTCTCTTTGTTTGTGTCTGATTCAAGAGAAAGGGGAAGCGTGTCAGGGAAAATGATCCTCAATTATGTCAGAAAAGATATAATGGCTTCACACAATATGGAGCAAAAAAATACATAAATAAGTAAAACCTCTGGAGGTACTAGTGGAAGTATAAGCAATCTTTAATATTTGATTTGAAGTCCACATTCTTCTGGAATAGATAGGATTACAGGCAGCCCCTAGAAGCTAAGAACAGTTGTAGAGGTTGTCTATAATTCTTTTCTCCTGGTCTCCTTTTTCCATCTTCAAAGATAGTCATGGCAAACAGTCTTTCTCATACCCCAAATATTGCTTGTGGCTTCCTCTTCTGTCTCATCTATTCAAGTCCTTTCCCTCATGTCTCTGCCTTCAGTCTCTGTTGTGTATATCTCTGACTCCAGCCAGAACAAGTTTTCTACTTCTTTTTTTTTTTTTTTTTTTGAGTTGGAGTCTCACTCTGTCGCCCAGACTGGAGTGCAGTGGCCACTCCCGGCCACCGCAACCTTGACCTGCTGGGCTCCAGCATCCTTCCGTCTCAGCCTTCCAAGTAGCTGGAACTACAGGCGCGCGCTACCACTCCCAGATAATTTTTTGATTTATTGTAGAGATGAAATCTCACCAAGTTGCCCAGGTGGGTCTCAGACCCGCAGGTTCAGGCAATCCACTCACCTCGGCCTCCCAAAGTGCTGGAATTACCGGGTGAGCTACCGAGCCCCGCCAAGTTTTCTACTTTTAAGGGCTCATGTAACTAGATTGGGGCCACTCAATTAATCTAAGAGAATCAATTTTAAGGTACCTAACTTTTAATATACCTGCGAAATCCTTTTTCACCATGTAATGCAGCATAATCACAGGTTCCAGGGATTTGGATGTGGTTATCTTTGGGGGGAGAAGAGTATTATCAGCCACTGCAATAATTAAAATATTTGATGTTTTTTTGGTCACCATTCTTATTTCTAAATTTCCAACTTGCGACTAGGTTTTTTGCCTCTAGAATTACCTCACTGCCTTCCACTAAAATCACTTTAAAAACATGGATAATATGTTTGCTTTCCATTTTATTATTTTGCTCTTCCCTTTTCACCAGTAGGTTCTTATTTAATATTTGTGACTGAGAGCCTAAAGAATAATATTAGTGACCTTCACTCACTTCCCCTGGTGCTTTGAAGATTAATGATCCATACAAATTCTAAATTAAATTTTTAATTAAAGTACATATGTGAATTAATGAGATTGGGGATCACATTCCCAATTTAGCTAATTTACTAGTTTTTTTTTTTCAAAAGTAGAAGATCCGTCATTTTTTCTCTGAGAAAAAATGTACAGTACAAAAATTTGGTATAGTCTTTTTTCTGTGCATTGAGCAATGTGAATAAAAATAATTTTAAGTTATTGAAAGAATCACCGTCACTTTATTTGTCTAAAGATATGAAATAGAAGAAGGTATTAAGACACGTACAATATAAGTTTGTGCTTGTCTTTGCTTACTTTCAAAGGCTCTGTTCTCTATTTCTGTGGGAGCACCACTCACAGGAGAGATCAGAATTAACCTTGTTCACCTTCAACTGGAGAAGGACAGACATTTGTTCAGCATGTGAGGTCTTACTTTAATCTTGGATTTGATTATGTCTACTTCCAAAACTTATGTAAAGCAAGGACGTACCATAAAACCAATATGACACAAAAACACTGAAAAAATTAAAATTGGATACAGGTCAAACACGGTGGCTTATGCCTGTAATCCCGGCACCTTGGGAGGCAGAGGCTAGAGGATTGCCTGAACCCATGGGTTCGAGACTGGGCAACATGATGTGACCTCATCTCTATAATAAAACAAAAAATTAACCAGGCGTGGTGGCACATGCCTGTGGTTCCAGCTACGTGGAAAGCTGAGGCGGAAGGATCACCGGAGCCTAGCAGGTTGAGGCTGCGGTGGCTGTGAGTATGACACTACACTCCAGCCTGGGTGACAGAGTGAGACTCTGACTCAATGAGTAAATAAGTAAATAAATAAATAAATAAGTAAAATTGGATGCACATATAGCTGGAATCATTATGTTGCATTTTTGAAACCACGTTTTCCATGTAAATTTATTTTATTTGCAGGATAGATTTGAAAAAAAAAAATACGTACACAACTAGGAACTGGAAGATTGCTGTGATTTAAATCTAGTTTTTATCTTTCTCCCAAAGTATTAAATAAAATTGACCACATGTATAGAAATTGAGGAATTGGCTCAGTTTTATGTTACATGTCTGGTTGTTAGGGAGTAACTTCATTTCCTGTGCCTCATATTACCAGAAGGAAGGATTTCAGTTGGAATAAAACTTTGGCTCTCCCCAGGGGAAGGAGAGTGACTTAACTGATTGGTGAGATTAGGAGAATAAATGAATTTAGAGTCTTCTGGGTGCTCTTTTTCTCCTACTTTTCTCCCTAGAACCAATTTCACTGCTTCTCCATGCAGTAACTCTCAGGGAAAAGGTGGGAAGGACAGTAGCTTTCCATCTGTGAAAGCAACCAAACAGATGGACCATTGTATTTCAAGGGGGAATAATTAATAAGTGTATTTGGCTTTAAACACACTCTCCAATCAGCTTTCTTAATAATGTAACTGACATTTTGACATCCACCATATTCCATTATCAAGTTCTTTTTTTCCATTTTTTTCTAATAAGAAAGGAAATATTGAGTCTGATTTTGAGTTTGTGTAAATATAGGTGTCAGATAGTAAATAGGTAAGAATAACTCAGGAACTGAACTGGTTCTGAGATTGCACAACATCCAGGAATTATCAGAAATTGTCAGGGAGGATTTTAGACATTGAAAGGTATGGGAATAAGAATTTGAAGCAAATTTTAATCAGAACTTGGTCAAATTCCTTGAACTTTGAGACCTTAGTTTGTTTGTCTACAAAGTAGAAACAATAGTACTAACTTCAAAAGTTTATGTATTTCACATATATTATACATGTATGATATATAATATATATATACCATATGTGTATGTGTACAGCTTAGGTATATAGAGCTTTATCACAGTTATTTATTATTGCCATGATTATTACGATTATGATTAGAGGACCAAGGATGCCGTAATTGGGAACTGAACAGTAAAAAGAATTTAAAAGAAGTAAAGAAATTAACATCACTGGATATTGAATGTTGGGTGCTACAGGTGAGCTCTGAATGAGGCTTCCTGGCAACATGGCAGTCAGCTTAACATTGGATTATGTAGTTATCACCAAAGGAAGTAAAAGACTTGTTTTCTAGTGATTAACAATCTATCTTCTTCCCTTCCCTTTCTCCTCCCTCCCTTCCTCTCTCCTTCCTTTCTTCCAACCTTCCTTCCTTTCATTTGGCCACAGACCTTTTTCAAACTATAGTTGGTGAGAAGCTTAGAGAGATGGGGGTGGTCCCAGAGATCTAGCAGAACTGGAAATGTGTTATTATATTTTGGAGGATACTTTTGAACACTCCAGCTACAGAGATAAATTAAATTAGAAAAAGATTATGTCTCAAGTTAGAAGAGAAGATAATAAAAGAGCAATAAGACAGACAGCCAGAAAGTGTAGAAAAGTAGAACAAGGTACAGATCAGATGAATTTGGACTATTCAGGAACAAAATTTAAACACTTGTTTTCTTTATGTGGAACTTAAAAGTATTTTCCAGAATGGCAGCAGAAGAAACAACATGGGCTTTCTCAAGAACAAGCTAGCTTCTTTCTAGGTTCTGTGTTCCTTATTTCATTAAGTACGTTGTTCATTCATCTCTCACTATATCTTTAGACCTGCCAGATGCTGTAAGAGCTGAATACATGTACATTAACCTTCACATCATTTCTAGACTACATTATGGAGATACTGTTAGCTCAATTCTACCACTTCATGAAGGTCGCAACACTGCATTATGTTCTGTGGAGAACACGAATATGAAAACCTGCTCCCAATCTCCTTGAGAAGAAAAACAGCAAGAAAATCTAAGTAGGCAATGATTTGGCTAGATCAATGATAAAACCACATTTTTTTCATGAAATTCAAAAGAAGACCATGAAGTACTAAAAAAATTTTTTAAATTAGGTATCATTATATTAAACATTGAAAGCAAATGCCACAATAAAAAATGTTCCGATGGTGGTTTTCCCTATGTTCTGCGTGTTCCATGCTACTTCTTCCACCTATGGAGCATAATGTTAACTTAAGACTCTATAATAAAGGCTTACAGTAGTCTACAGAAACCAAATATGAGGCTGTTAATACAATGTAAAGTGTTACGGGCAATCTACTTTCTGTTCTCAGTTTCATGAAGGATCTCCATTCTTCTTCTCGATATGAGTGGTGGCATTTAGCTCTCACTGGTTCCTCCACTTGGAAGGAGTGACTGGCACCCAGTGGATTACACAACCAGAATGTGGGGCGATTCTGTTGCATGGTGGACAACATGTAGACCATGCTCTTGTTCTACGTCAGTCCTGCTTTTGCTCAGAGATGATGTGTGTTCTTGCTTCCTCCTTCCTGGGATTGCAGATAAAGCAGGCTTGATTTCTGTTAGGTCACCCAAGTCTCTGCTCTTTTTGAGTTTTCCCACTTGCCAATGGGTAGAGACTTCTGTGCCATGGGCTTTTCAAGGACTAGGTTTTTGGAGAGAGAAATTCCACAATGCTTTCCAGTTTAGCTTTGACAGTAACAAAGCACTTGCATAAGTGTTTCAATTTTCATTTGATTCCTTGGGCTTATCTTGTCTTGGTTGGCATCTAGGTCAAAGGAGGGAGCAAGGGTTTCACAAATGTCTCCACGAACCTCCAACAAAAATTGCACAACAAGTTTTATTTATTTATTTATTTATTTTTGAGTTGGAGTCTCACTCTGTTGCCCAGGCTGGAGTGCAGGGGCACACTCACAGCCACCCCAGCGTCGACCTGCTGGGCTCTGGTGATCCTCCCATCTCAGCCTTCCAAGTAACCAGAACTACAGGCGCGCACTACCACACCTGGCTAATTTTTTATTTATTTTAGAGACAAGGGCTTGCTAAGTTGCCTGGGCTGGTCCCGAACCTGCAACTCACGCAATCCACTTGTTGCAGCCTCCCAAAGTGCTAGGATTACAAAACGAGCCACTGAGCCCAGTCGCAAAACAAGTTTTAATCCTGATTGTCCTCATGCTCTCTGTGAGATTTTGGACAAGTTACTTGACTTTTTAATGCCATGTTTTTTTCCTGAAAATAAATAGGTGGCATCACGCAGTTAAAATGTCCAGCCCAGGTGGCCACTCTTGCTAGGTGCTTATAAACATTGCCCCACCTCTATCCTTCATGCTCTTCAGCTCTTTTCTGGTGGTTTTACTCAGCCAACCTTCTGCTGTGGGCATCTGTTTCTCAGTTTTCTCTTTGCCTTTAGGAATAAGCAGTCGAAAAAGTGAGCTATTTCAGACCTGACTGCAGTGCCATGTACATGAGAAGAAAAATAATTTGAGAGACCAGTAGCAGCACCAAACTTCTCCCTAAAATCAAATAAAACTCAGTTCTAAGTTTTTGACATCATAAAGCATTTATTATTTTTATCCTCAAGCATCCTAGGATAATTCAGAGACACAGTTCTCACAATAGATTAAATATAATGTTGTATTGGTAAGAATCTTTCCTCAGCAGAAAGTAGGAAGTCACTGAAAACTGATGTAATAACCGATTTGTGGGGAGCATTGAATCTTTTTGCTCTTCATCTAGAAATGACTAGTATAAAGCTTATTCTTGTGCAATACAAACATGATCATTTTCTTTGCAACCACAACCGCATTATATTTCTAACTACAGAGTTGAAAACATGCAATTTAAAATCAGAGATTAATTTCAAGGATTAAAAACTAGAACTAAGTTTGCTTTTCAATAAATGAGCAAGAATACAACATAACTGTGCTTTTACAATGCACAAATATATTTAGGGATGGTTTCCTTGGGTAGGTCCCTGTTGTCTAAAAGACTCTATCTTTAACTCTCAGTGTTTACAAAACCTACTCAATTTTCCTCTTCCAACTAAGGACTTACTTCTTACATGAAAGTTTTACTGCTAATTCCATGCCAATTGATCATCATAAATTTGAATTTTTTTTTTAAATTTAATCGGAGTGTCACTCTGTTGCCCAGGCTGGAGTGCAGTGACATGATCATAGCTCAGCATAACCTTGAATTTCTGGGTTCAGGTGATCTTTCCAAGTCAGATAGCTGGAACCACAGGTGTTTATCACCATACCTAGCTGATTTTTTTTGTGTTTATCACCATGCCTAGGCTGATCTTGAAACTCTTAGGCTCATGTAATTCTCTTGCCTCAGTCTCCCTAAGTGCTGATATTATACATGTGAGCCAACTTGCCTGGTTTGGATTCCTTTTAAGCCCATAGTCAGTTGCACAAAGAATAGTCCAGAAGATAGCAAATTGACTTTTAGAGTCACATCTGTGTTCAAATCTTGGTTTTCAGTTTACTAGCTGTGGTTCTTTGGTAAAGTTAGTTAACTCCTCTAAGGTAAGTTCTTCATGCACAAAATAGGCACAGTAATAACTGATTTGCTATAAAAATAAAATAAAATAATAAATAAGTAGTGTATTTAAAGTCATCCAAAGTGTTATTGATATTACTAATAGACCCCTTCCACTCACACACTCATTTATTCATTCTGTAATATTCACCAAGCAACTACTATGTGCTAAATACTATGCTAGGAGCTAGTAATATAAAGGAAAAGTCTTTTCCTTCAGAAACTCATCATATAGGGTAAGAGAAATGGGTCAATAAAAAAATCAGAGCATGCTAGGATATGTTCTATGATAGATGAAGTTGTAGGGTATTAGAGAACATATCTGAGTTGTAGCTAAACCATGAGAAAGAGTCAGCAAGGAAGAAAGGAAGAGAAGGTCATTATGTGTGAAAGAAGCATCTTGTACCCAGGCAGGAAGGTGAGAAAGAGCCTGTCCTATTTACAGATGAGTGCATGTCTTTTATGACTAGAGCATGGGGAAATTAGCAATAAATGAGATTGAAGAGGCAAGCCGGAGATAGTTCATGAAAGAGTTTAAAAAGCACATTAGGGACTTGAAGTTTTATCCTTAAAAAAAAATATATTGATGAATTCTGAACTAGGAAAAAAAAAAACTCATGTGTGTTTTCAGAGAGACAAGCGTCGCTTATGGAGAACTTTAATTAAAATGGCATAGAAGTATAGGTAGGCTATTGGTTAAGAAGCTGTTGTTATAGTCTAGTTCTACAATATGAGGGCCTGAATTCAGACACTAACATTGAGGGTGAACAGAAGAAGGAAAATTCAAGAAAAGCAAAATATTTGTAAAACATAGGAGAATGAATGGAAAGTCATTCTCATAATAATGGTTTTGGATTATTTAATCAGACTGTTAGAGGCCAGTATCGCCAAATCCTCAAATCCCATAATAAATGCTCCTAGTTGTGATTTCAGATGCATATTCTGATTTAATTCCAATTACTTGAAGTATTTCTAAGGGGGAGCAAAGTATGAGTCAGGCTGATTCAAGTAGCCACTGCACTTGGTAGTAATAGTTATCACTGGTAACTAATATGTTTTTTACTCTGGTTTTCTGTCAGCCTTATATCTTGGTCTATCAAGGCTCTGTCCTTGAGAAACTTGTCCATTTTTAGCATGCTAAAAGCATCAGATCCTGAGCTGCTAGCATTGACCCAGGACCAAGATGAATTCATCTAAGTCTCATCTAGTGAGATTTTGTAATGGCAGATAAAACTTATTCAGTGATACTTGCTAAGACACGGTAAGGAAGACTTTTTCAGGATCATTATAATCGGTATTGGGACCATTGTGATAGGCAATGAGATCTTGCAGTGGAGTAAAGATATTGGGCTCGACTCCGAAAACAGCACGTGCAAGAAGAAATTTAGAGCTAAGGACCAGGGTGAAGGTCAATGTATGGAAAATGACTAAGAGGAAACATTAGGGGGAAAAGAGATTATGGCAAAACCAACCAAGAGTAATGAGACTCTTGCCGAAGACAGGCCAGGATGATGGGGCATCACCTGAAGGATGGTAGAGGTTGAGGAACCTAATTAGACATTTAGAGTGATGCAGTATTGAAGGTGAGAGAAACTTGCTAAATGACGATGTTTGATGAAAAACCAACTGTAACACAATTTAAAAAATCAAAGTGTTTTTCTTACTTTCACACACGACTCAACACACTCTGATACCAGATGTCAGAATGTTTTTATGTACATATTCAATTCAATTCTGACACTATCTACCTGGAGTTAGAGTCAAATCCCACAGGTTAAGAGCTTAGTCTCACAAGACTACCTCCCATTTCAGACTCCAATCACAAGTAGTAGGTTGTCACCTATATTTCTTGAATGACCAGCAGCTATAAGTCAGATTTGCCATGACTGCTTCATAGGGTTTGATTAAGTTGCTAGAGAAACTCGTAGAACCCAGGGAAAACATTTATTTCTTGTTAGGGTACGGATGGGGTGAGGGTGGATGGATGGAGAGAGAGGCGAGGAGAGGTGCAGCTCCACCTCAGCCAGCGTGCCGAAGGTGTGTGCTGATGACCCAGAGATCCGAGTAATGCAAAGAATTGCAACACACAAAGAAGTGAGAGAAGAAAAGATTTATTTAAGAAAAGTTCATTCCCCACAGACAGGGAGCGGGCCTACACTCTGGGTGAGTGTGGCCCCCATAGTCTCCCTGAGTCCCGGCTTAAATACTTTCACTTGGAGATGTTGCAATTAGGTAGACGTGACTGTCATTGACTTCCTTATCGGCCACCTATGAATGTCTTGGAGACCCTGTAACACAGAGACCCATTAATGTCTGTCCATATTATCATAGCCCCTAGAGAAGGGCGTGACAAGGACTCTAATTCTCCTGTACCTTCCTGAATGACATTCCCAAATGACATTCCCAAATGACATTTTTTAGAGCTAGTGGAGGGGTGCACTTCCCCTTATCTCCTATGCATTCCCAGTGGGTATCTTCGGGGGGATCCTTGACTTCCCTATAGATAGGGCCCAATCTACTGGAAGATCGAATTCCCACCCGAAAGAAGTTCGGCACCAGTAATGACTCCACACCTGGTCAGAGCCAAGAGATTTATTAAAGGGGCAGTTACATGAAGGAACTGCAACCCAGGAAGAGCAAGAGAGAGAGAGAGAGAGAGAGAGAGAGAGAGAGAGAGAGAGAGAGAGAGAGAGAGAGAGAGAAGGAGAGAGAGAGTGAGAGAGGGGGAGAGAGGGCAAGAGAGTGTGAAAGAGAGTAAGAGAAGGAGAGAGAGAAAGAGAGAGGGGTATATTTATGGACCTTGCAGGGGCTGGCCAGTGCCATGTTTGGGTCTTACTGGAGGAGACTATGAGGTAGTATTTCTATAGGGAGAAGTTATTTAAGCACAGGTTTAAGTTTCGCACAGGCGGGAAAAGCCGCTTAGGGCCTTTGTTGTCTTTGGGAGGCAGCGCCATCTTGGGGACGCCCTTCTGACTGTTCTCTGCACCTTTCACCACCTGCTCCCCCTCTGAACGGTCATAACTTCTGTAATTACAAATTTCGTGATTTCTTTAATCCTTGCCCAATGCATGATGTCTTAGGCCTTGTAAATTCCCTTTACTCTAGGCAAGCTTGATTGCCACTATGAGATACCTCTGGCATCAGGAAGTCCCTGCTTCTAAAAGGACAAAGTGGGCAAAGTTAATTTTACCTAAAATATGCATCTCTCCAAAACCTAGCTTCTACTTTCTCATCACTGTATTAAGGTCTAGTAACAAGATAAAAAATGCATTTGCCATTCTCGGTCTGTCCTTTCACTTCTGTTTACAGGTTTACTATAATGGCTATTACCAAAGATACAGATGAACAGCTAGGGCAAGATACGTGGGAAGGGGTGTGAAGCTTCAGTGCTCTCTCTGGGGTCCACCACTTTCCTGGTACCTCTACATGTTCAGCAATCTAAACTCTGTCCCTATGGATTTTTATGGAATCTTCATTACATAGACATGATTAATTAAATTATTGACCATTGGTAATCAACTCAACCTTCAGTTTCTCTTCCCTCTCCAGAGGTGGGTGGAACTGGAAATTCTAATCCTCTAATTACTTGGTTGGTTCCCCTGGTAACCAGCACCCATCATGAGGCAATCTAGGAGCCCATCAAGAGTCATTTGCTAAACAAAAGATGCTCCTATCACTCAGGAAATTCCAAGGGATTTAGGTTCTCTGTCAGGGGCTCCTATTACTCAGGATATTGCAAAGGTTTTTAGGAACTGTGCATCAAGAACCTACGTCAAAGACCAAATATTAGAACAGAGGATTCTCCAACTGCCCTATCTGCAAGAGTTTTAGGAGTTCTGTGCTAGGGGCTGGGGAGCAGACACCAAAATATACAATTTTTATTTTATCACAGTATCACACTTACTGAGCAGTGTTGTACTTTGCTAAACCACATATGACAAGGACGTATGCAGATGGGCTTAGGAGAAGATTCAGAAGCTTGAATACATTTTAGTCAAGCAAAGAATCTTTGTCAGTAAAAATTTCAACAAGTATAAATTCAATTTTAGACATGTTGAGTTTGATTTTCAGAGGGAACAGCTAAGCAAAAGGTCTATGAGGCTTCGAGATAAAGGGCATGTTAATTAGGGTAAGTAACACTAGCTGCTGTAACAAAATCCTTCAAAATTTCAACATCGTACCCCATTTTAAGAGGCAAGAAAAGTTTATTTCTTTCTTATTCAAAGAGTAAATCTAATGTTCTTGGTTAGCAAGCAGACTTCCCCATGGTCACTGGTTTCTTCAAGCTCATCGTCTCACTATTTCCTAGACTTTATCTCTTCTTCTAGGTCACCTGAATCAACTGGCAGATGGGGAGGGGGGAGGGTATTTTATGGACCAATCCTAGAGGGGGCTCCTTTCATCTACACCATAGTCCATTGACAGAATTCTCTCACACAGCTATATAAAACCATAAGGAAGTCTGAGAAGTGAGACCTAGAATGTACCCAAGAGAAAAAGAAAATGAGTATGGGTGAAAGCATAGTAAAATCTGCCACATAGGAAATTATAGTTCCAAAGGATGTGAGGGTGATCTGGCTGCACTATCTGTCATCCACTGATCACTGCAGTTGATTTGTCTGATCCAACTGGCTAGGTGCGTGTCCTCTTCCTCCCTCACTGTTCCAAGTGTTTTCTCCTGAAGCTGTGGGCTTGGTTGATGAGGACAACCATCCCCCCTAGAGGAGGACCATTCTTCAGTTAAGGGGATACATGTAGCTCTGCTCTCCTGCTAGAAACAAGCTCTCAAGAATTAAGGGATATGTCTCTAAGATATAATGGGTAATTGAGGCTACAGAGTAAATGAGAATTCATAAAGAATAGATAGCTTTAAAAAGAAAAAAGAATGGAACCATAAGGAATATTCAGTTTTCTTATCAGTAAAGATTTAAAAGATGGATGAACAAATATAAGAAATAGCAGCAAAAGGGTTTTAATGTATCAAAATAATGACTACCATTTTTTGAATGCTTGCTACGTATATGGTACACAATGTTAACCGAGATTATTTTGCATAATCCTTATTGCAACCTGATGAGGCAAGTACTCTGCAGTTTCCTATATTTTTCATGAAGAAACAAGATTAGAGAGTTAAGTGCCTGCCTAGGTCACACAATTAGTAAGTAGAAGATCTTGGTTGTAAATCTTGTCTGTCTGACTCCAGAGTCAAATATCTTAATGTGCTACCACCATTCTCTACGCCAGGAAAGCATGAGAACACAAATGCCAAGGAAGAAAGGGTCCTAAGATTGGCAGAACAGTGAACAAATGTTCCAGAGAGGTTAAATAAGAACTGAATGATGCCTACTTAAGTCATTGTTATATCTATATATATTTCAATAAATGCTCACTGAGAACTGATTCTATCTCTAAGTGGCAGGGACATAGCATGGGCAAGATTCCTGCCCTTAGAGTACTTACGGCCCAGTGACCACATTAAGAGGGTGGCAGCAGGAGCCAGATTGCCAAGGGAAACAAAAAAATAGACAACAGAGAATCAAGCATTTGACACTCCTCTCCCCTAAACTGGGCTCTGGAGAGACAGAGACAAAACCCCATAGTTCTTCTGTGTCTTCAATACAGCCTTATGATCCAAGGCTTCCCTCTCTGGCTATTAAAAACTTCCCATGGGTAGAAGATCTGATAAACTCAGGATCAGTAGGATGTTAATGACTGATAAAGCGTTAATGTATTAGTTTCCTAAAGATATTTGAATTGTGAGAAATGCAGGAAGTCATGGCTTAAATGAATAAATCTCTGGGAATTTTAGATACCATTGAGCAGATGGAGACCAAGTTTTATGAGGGTCAGAGATGCCTTCTTGTTGACCTTGAAATTACATCACAAAAGCAGCTGCTAAGACTCCTTGCTGTTGACAGAGCCTGTATTTAAGAGAGACCAGTCAAGATAAAGACTGAGCTGTGGCGTTATAAAGCCTTTGAAAAATCTTTCATGTGAGAACAACATGGAAGCAATCCTTTTCCCAAAATAGCCCAGAAATCTGTGTCATGAAGTTACAGTAAACACCCAAGAGCTTCATGCATAAACCATGACAGCCTCCTGAGGACAGAGGGAGGAGAAAGAGAGATGGGGCTATGGCCCTCAAGAAAAAGAAGGGATAAATTAAGAGAAGAAAGGGGATAAGTGAAGAGGCCTACTAGCAGTCTAAGCTGGGATCTCTAGAACAGCAACATTTTAGTGGGTTTGGTATGCTCTTAGGCTTGTTCTTAACTTTGTTGATCCTCCTAAAATTTACATAATTGATGCAACAGGCATGGGGGAATGAGTGGGGTGTGAGAAATTATGCTACCTCACTTCACAAGGTACAGCCAAACACAATTGTTTATTTTACAGAGAACTATGGTTGGCAAGAGGACCTGCATACTAATGTCCACCAGTCGATGCATTCTCTCCCTAGGAGGAAATTCTCTGTGGGAGGCAGTGTCACGAAAAATGCCATTTAAGACTCTGCACATGGCATTAAGGAGCTAGTAAATCCTGGCTTTGCCAACTACTGGCTATGGGACCCAGGATATATTACTAACCCTTCATGAGTCTTAGCCTTTCTATGTTAAAAAATAAAATGAAACAAAAGGATATAGAAAGAGTAGGGTGGAAGAAGAAAGTGAATCTATGTATGTAAAATATTCACCATGTGATTGGCAGCTAGCTAGATATCTTTAAAATCTGTAATAAATCTGAAAACAGACCCAAGAGAGTTTAGGAGAGAATCTCCTGGGCGAGTGTCATTGTTCTCTAACCTATAGAATCACAGCTTCTGAGGGGAGCTGATGTCTTGTCTGATGGCCATGTCTCTATCGTCTCTAAGATGCTGAAGACACACTGACCTATTTCTGCTCATTGATTTCCTTTTTTCTATACCATGAAGACCACAACATGCCATTAAGTGGGATGGATTAGACTGTCTGTTTGTTACATGCCAGTTTCTAGCATGTAGCAGAGGCACATTAATTGGCCTTGGATGGCTCCAAGCTATTTACAAGCAATATATTCACAGTCCATCTCAAACAGAATTATTTATCTAGTTGATTAAGTGTGGTCATTGTGTGCTCATCTGGACTATTTTCACACTAAATGAGTGACCTTATCATACTTCATAGTGCTTTATGGAGCCTAGTACAGTATCTATTTCTGACAAATTCAGTTTTGCTCAGAAAGCTGCAATAAGGTTCAACTACAGATAGAGATGGCTCCAGCAAGTTTGAGCAGAAAGGAACTTACAACAGGAAACTCACTTGCTGCAACGCTGTTCAATGTGCTAGAGAAGTGACTCTTGGAATGGACCTCTAGGAACGATGGCAGAATAATAGCAACACGGCAGAACTGGTCCACCAAGAAAGCTACCAACCCTGTCACAGGTAAAAGCCAGGGAATCGGGAAGCTGCTATTAATATTTAAACTGCTGGCTTCAGATTCCTACTATCTTGACTGTGATTTAGGAAGTCATTGTTAAAAGTTGTTGGCTCCAGCCCCATGTGCCTGCTACAATCTATGCCCAAAACAGATGTTCTGTACCCTACTTCTATTTTCGTTTAACTCACTTCCAAAACAAATCTTGTGTGACAGTGTCTAAGTAGCCTAATCCAAATCACAATCACAACCAGATACCCAAAGAAGTCTGAGAAATGTTTTTAGTTTTCCAGCCTAGAAGTTGGGATAGATATTGAGTGAGTCTGAGCCCATCGGCTGGCTACACGCCAGGTATCTGTGCATAGAAATATTTCAGATACTTCAGAGAATTCAAAGACAAGTAAGCCAGATTCTCTTGACAGAATCTGGCTATCATCTAATGGGGGAGAAGAGACAAGTCCAGTATTTTCATATCATAGGATTGCTTCCTATGAGTCTGAATCAGATTTCCTTCCCAAGTACTCATAAAGCATATTTCTCCTATCATAACTTTTAAAGCACAGTATTGTAATTGCTGGTTATCTCACCTGTGTGCTCAGTGGGCTACTAGCTATGGAAGGCAGAAGCCATATGTATCCTGCTGATACATCAGTACCAATAAATATTTGTTGAATGACTGAATGAAAACAAGTAGAAGTCAAAATTACAAACCTCTAAGGATGTAGGTGTTCACTTATTATAGAATAAAACATTTTTTTTTCTACCAGATCTCAATCTTGTTGCTAAACTAAATTAGAAGATTCTAAACACCAAATTGAATAGTAACGTTAAGGGAATATGTTTCCTCGTCCCAGCCCACTAGTCCTACACCGTCCCTAAATGACTACTGCATATATGTGGCTGGAAAAGTTGGTTGTATTTCCTTTTGCTAAATGTGTGAGAAGCTAGAAATGAGGAAACCAACATGCCACATAAATGAAGCATCTCACGAGTTGGTATAAAAATTAGATTCGTGGTCAAGGTTGCCGTTTCTGAATTACTTCTTGCGATAGCCAATCCAAGATGTATGAGACCTGGGATGTTTTTATAAAGAATATTTGAGGCCGGGCTCGGTGACTCAGCCTGTAATCCCAGCACTTTGGGAGGCTGAGGCGAGTGAATTGCCTGAGCCCGCGCGTTCGAGACCCTCCTGGGCAAGTTGGCGAGAGCTTATCTCTACACTACATCAAGAATTAGCCGGGCGTGGTAACGTACACCTGTAGTTGCAGCTACTTGTAAGGCTGAAGCGGAAGGATCGCCGGAACCCAGCAGGTCGAGGCTGCGGTGGCCGGGAGCATGCCACTGCACTCCAGTCTGGTCGACAGAGTGAGACTCCAGCTCAAATAATAATAATAATAATAATATTTGAAAGCCCACTTGATACTGCTGCAGCTACTGCCAAATTAACTAACATTTAGAGTATATAATAAGCATAAACCATAAGGCATAATGCTTTATAGTCATGATCTTCTGTCATTTAATTTAAAATTATAGGAGCTTATGAGGTAAGGTGCTGTTTTACCCCTTTTTATAGCTGATGAACTTGAAGCGTGGAGAGTTTAAATAACTTGTCCAGTATTATGGGGTTAGTGATCTAGTAAGTAGACTTTCAAAGCAGGGCCTATCTGATCCCAAAGTCAGCCTTCTTAACTGTTATTCTAAGTGAATTTCACCAGTAGTTTTCTTGATTTTGCAAGAAAACTCTTTCTGTGACAAATATTAACAGTTTATAGTCATATCCAGTTTATATGATGCTTTTCTATGTGGTATCTCTCTTTTGTCCTCACAGTAACCATGAAAAGTATTCCTGTTTCTACTTTAAAGAGTCTAAAATAGGAACTTAGATTGTATAGGACAAGCCCTTCAACGGAGTTATTTTGATTCTGAATGCTGATCTTGTGGCTTTTCATCAAGCTCCCTCCCACAATGTGAAATAGCCTTTCCCAGATGGCTTTCTGGGGGCTCTGTGGCCAACAGAACTGATGAACTGATCCTTGGTCAACATACATGTAACCATCATGGTTTATGGAGTCCCAGAGAAGAACGTATCCACTGGACTTCAGTTTTTAAAAAGGTAATGTTTCTCTAAAGTAACTTGCTATCTATTTCATCCAGAGAAGATTCATTGCATAGTCTTTCTAGCGTAAAGCACCCATTACTATTAAAGAAAATATAATCGGAATTTTTCCAGTTACAATGGAAATCTTCTTTTCTTATTGTTCATTTCTCACTGAAAATATAGAACAACCAGTCACTGCCATAACGTCTAATCTTTCTGTATGCTCATGAAGATAACTATCAGTTAAACGAAGCTCTCTCTGGGAATGATTTGTGAAATAAAAATCCTATTGTCTCAGTATTATTGAGAATGTCTGACTTTGACCTTTCTTCAGAGACGCATGATGGAATATTCCAGTTAGACTAACTTCGTTTTAAGGATTTGAAATGAACTCAGATTTTCTCAAATGATGGAGGATTTCTTGCAGGAATATGGAGGCATGTGTCCTCACAAAAAGCTGAATAACCTCAGGAAGAGCTGGAACCAAAGGGAGTTCTGGGCTCAAGGTGGCTTAAGTTACCTCTGCAGCTTAGGACGGAAGGGTTTTCACTCTGGGGCTTCAACTTAGTGTTGCTCTCCCTGTGGCTTGGCTTCCTCATCATTTTCGATTGTACTTTGCTATTTACTTTATTCTCTTTCGGACTTCTTAAATTGAATTCCCATGAGAGGCAATATGAATTTGTTTGAGACAGACTATTTCTCAGCTTTGAGTTCGATGCTCCGTGGTCATCCCATAAGATGCCCCTCCCCTTCTAGTAATCTGGACCTGCTGGGTGGTGGCGTCACATGTGCAAATTATAGCTGTCTCCTTAGCAGACACCATGGAAAGTGTATTTCCATTAGATGTAGCTGTAGGCATGGCAGACAATGTACTTAGACGAAGGCTGTGTATGTAAAAGAGCAAGTCCTATTTAGTCTGCTTTCTGGATATAACACAAGACCATCTGCTTCTCTCTGTCCCCACTGTGGCTGCTCTAGTTGCAGTCACCATCACCTCTTGTCTTAACTGAAGCAAGAGCTTTCTTAGATACGTCTCTTCCTTCTATGGTGGCCCTTTCAATCCATGTTCAATATTACAACCAGAGAGAATGCATACATTAATCTGATTTCTTCCTTGCAGAAAGGGTCCAGTGATTTAGGATATATCACACATTCTCTGATGTGACTTATGAGACCCAGGCTGGCCTCTACCTACATTCTTGTGTCATCTCTAAGCCCCTCTCCTCTCTGTGGTTTAATCATCCTCCTTTTTACCTGTAGGGTTTCTTCTACTCTGTTACCTTGGCTTGAAACCTCTTCCCATCCCACCTCTTCATTGGCTAATATTCCTTCATTGGGGTTCCAGCAGATGCTTTTCTAACCTCCCGGTCTGGATTAGGAGTCCTAATTAGGTGTACTTCTGGCATCCTGCACTCCCTTGATCATAGAATTGAATTTAAATTATGTATTTGTTGTATCTAAGTCTCTAAGTCCCAGGTGCAAGGGCTGTTATCCGTAAGCAATGGCTTCCTAGTGCCTGGTAATGTGATGGGTGCTGTATCAATATGTACTGAATCAATAAGAGAAAGAGATAAATAGTTTTCATAATATAGTAATAAAAATCCATATGACCACAACACTAGACGTGAGTCCCAGTGGAAACTCTAGACTTTGGGTGATAATGCCATGTCAATGTGGGTTCATCCGTTATAACAAATATACCACTCTGGGGAGGAACATTGACAATGGGTGAGGTTATGCGTGTGTGGCAGCAGGGGCTTTATGGGAAATCTCCAAACTCTCCTTTTAATTTTGCCGTGAACCCCAAACTGCTCTAAAAAAAAAATCTTTTTTAAAACTCTATATCGTGGGTTATCTCATCTCATGTTATGCACCACTCCCTCACCTTGGCTTCCGCCCCGTCTTCCCTGGTCTTTTCTCAGTTTGTTCTGACTCTCCCTCACTCCTTCCACTGTTCTTGTGCATGCATGGCGTTTCCTTCATCTGGAACATTCTTCTCCCTGTGCCTGATTAGTTGTCACTTAGCTTTCAGACTTTGGCTCCGTTGCTACTTCTTCAGGAAGCCTCTCCTGACCCCAACCCCCAGATCAGATAAGGTTCCCCTATTCTATGTAAGCAGCCTTATATACTTCAAGGGACCAGTTACAGTTGTAATATCACATTTATTTTTGCAGTGATGTCTGTTAGGGTTATCGTTACTGTACCGGTCCTAGCATGTAATCTAATGAGAGAAGAAAAATATTTATTTGGTGAATAAATCATTCATCAGATTTTAGAGTAATGTTGCCAGGATAAGCATGCCATGGACACGGGAAGACGGTGGGAATGTCAAAGGTCTCCAGAAGTCAGTTACCAAGAGAAAATTAGCAATGGTTTGTCAAGTCAAGGGTTTGGATTTCTGTTCCAAACTAAGGTAGTTGTGTGACGTTTTGACTATGTACCTTATTTCTCTGGTTTTAACTTTTTCTGAAAATTAAAGGAGGTAACACAGGTAAATTGCTCTATAAGTTGCCATGTAAGGCGTGGATATTGTAATACCAAAATTCAATAATCTTCAAGGTGAAGTGTAAGTAAACCTAGGGTCACAGCATAATTTTCTTCAACATCCAAAGTTTGCTCTATGAAAAGACAATTAAAACTAAGAAAATGTTTGAAATGATGATTCTGTTTTTGAGTCAGGGTCTCACTCTGTTGCTCAGGCTGGAGTGCGGTGGCATCATCATGGCTCACTACAGCCTCGACTTCCTAGGCCTCCCAAGTATCTGGAGCTACAGGTACATGCCACCACACTTGGCTAATTTTTTGACTTGTTGTAGAGTTTAGGTCTTGCTATGTTGCCCAGACTGATCCCAAACTACTACCCTCAAGCAATCTTCTTGCCTCAGCATACCAAAGTGCTGGGATTACAGGTGTGAGCCACTGTGCCTGGCTTGAAATTGTGATTTTAAAAAAATTATTTCTAGCAAGAACCATTTTCATGTCTTATCAGATTTACCAGATTAGTCATTAAATGATCAATAGGCATTTACTGAACTCTCTGTTAGCCCATTTGAGAGATGAAGAAATTATAAGAGAATGCTTAAAATATTCTCTTCTATAATTGAAGCTGATAAAACAGATGGGGAATTGTCAAGAGAGTAGGGAAAAATCTGCTTCCCTTGACCCCAATAGAACATGGTGGATTCTACAAAATTATACATGAAGGATTTGAATGTAACTTGAGTTATATGCACCTTTAATTTGAAGAACATAAAGTGCTTTATAATAAAACCAGTACTTTATATTATCCATATCATTTAATTCTCACTAACTCTTTAAGGAAGGCACTATTCTCATTCCAGTATTACAAAGAAATAGTAGCTGAGAGTAGAAATAAATTTACCTGAGGCCACTCACTCTTGGGTGCCCAGCATTCAGCCCCCTAAGGCAATGAGCATGTAAAAGGTATCTCTGTGTGCCTACTCTGTGCTAGTCATTGTGAGTTGGAAAAGGAGCCCAGTCTTTGAATTATTAGAAACTCTTCAAGTCAAATCTTAGATTCTCACATTGTGGTAAGAGAAACTGAAGCCTAGGAGGTTATGTCTCTTGACTAATGTTACACAAAGAAGGTAGATTGCACACCTGTCTCCTCTAGAATAGTACATGGCACATAGCAGGACTCAATAAATCAAGTCTTAATCAAGTCTTAACTAACTGAAGCAGCTTTGTGTTCCTCTCAGTAGAGAGCTAAGGAGAGACCCTTAGGAGAAGAATCGGATGCTTTTCTTAAGGGAAGAATTCAGAGTCCTGGGAGTATGTATTCTTTTCTTAAGGGAAGAATTCATACTCTGGGAGTATGTAACTTTCCCCATCAGATTTCCAAATACCCAGGCTAGTGTCAAATTTTTAATGCCATCTGCAAACCTAGGCTTTGTGAGTCTTCTTCTGAAAATGCTGTGCAGGTCCAGGGCTCAGTGATCATTTTCATATTAATTAAATATGAGACTTTCAAGCTTCTGAGATGATAGTGAGTAATTGTAAAACAAATAGCATTTTGAAGGTGTCATGAAATGCACATTTATCAGTATTCACAGACTAATGAATTACAGAGTAAAATGTTATACCAGTTTTATATAAACATGTCAATCTATTTCAGCACTCACCCTTTCCTTTCAAGGACATCTTGAATTATTTTCTTTTGGGGGAAGAGAAGTAAATCCTTTCTGAAATTGCTGTCTGTCTCATAGTAAGACATGCATGGAATAGGATGGGTAATGAAGAAGATGAACAGAGAGGAGGTGCCCAGTCTCTGCAGTCAGTCCCATCTCAGTTCAAATCCCCTGAGCAGTTTATTCATCCACAGAGGACCCCAGTTCCCGCATTTCTAAAATAGAAATAATTGTGATAGTCCTGCCATTGGTACTAAGGGTTAATTCATCTATTGTGGGAAAGTCCCTACCACTCAACAGGGACTGTTTATTGAGTGCCTGCTAAATAAAGGCCAAATTCCTGCAGAGGAAGATACATCCAGGGGCCTGAGGCTTCTGTTCTCTGATGGGTTTCTTCTGAATCAGAGAGTAGTGAACTGGGTCAGTGATATTTTCTAATATTTTCCCTATGACCCAGGAGGCATAATTAATGAGTGCTTCTTCCTGAAGTGGCAGGAAAATCCATGAGCATGCTTGCACTTCTGGGAAGCACAAACACCCCAGCCTTGAGTGCTCCAAACCATGCTGAGTCTTCTCCTGAGCTGGCTTTCTTTTCTCCCCAGTTGCAGAAGGCAGGATGAGAATGATATATCTTGGTTGACACTCTGTTCCTCCGCCACTAGTTTTTCTCTCTATACTGAATCATTCGTATCAGCACACAAACACGCTGCCGTTTCCCTTACATTAATCTGTCTTTTGCTCTCATTTTCCCTTTCAGGTAACATATTTCTTTACTGCCTCTCACAGCAAGACTTCTGGAAAGACTTGGCCTTTTTCAGCGTCTGTATCTTCTTTTCATTTTAGGGCTCACCCTTACCACTCTTGCAGTAAGTTCTTGAATGATGACCTCCACATGACTAAACTCAATAGAAAATCCTCAGTTTTTCCTTGTGCAAACAGAAGCATTTGGTTGAGCTGATCACTCTCTCATCCTTGAAATACTTGTTGATTTGGCTTCTTGGACATTCTTATAGCCATCCTCTTCTCTTAATATTTGAGTTTTCCAGGGCAATATATTAGAACTCTTCTTTTAGTGATCTCATCCAGTATTATGCTTTATTCTATACATTGATGACATTTACACTTGATCTCTAAATTCATACATATGTTATATATTAATATATGTGTACATATGAAAGTATTGCCAACAAGATTTGCTGTTTCATTGAATGTGGATATAAGAAAAAGAGAGAAGTCACATCATTTAGAGAGGTTTGGCTTCAGAAATTGGAAGTATGCTAGTGCTCAGACTAGAATCAGGCAGCCTGGCTTTGAAGACCACTTTGCCACTGTGTGACACTGGGTAAGTAAATATTTTCTTCTATTCTTCATTGTAAGATAGGAGTAATAATAATATCTACCTCATATAATGTTCATATATGTATGAATTTGACTCTTCAATATCTCTACTTGGATTGCTGATAGGAATCTTAAGCTTATCTCAACCTCACATATCCCAACCCTAAATTCTGAACATCTTCCTTCAGGTCTAGTTCCTATAATTTTTCCCAACTAATGGCAACAACAATAGCAAACATTTATGTGTAATTTACTATGTGCCAAGCATTATTTTAAGACTTTTATATATATTAACTCAAATAATCACCCAAAACATTATTTGAGGTAGATATTATTTTACTCTTACTTTACAATGAAGAATGGAAGGAAATATTTAGTTGCCCAATGTCACACAGGGACAAAGTTGTACATCAAAACCAGATTGCCTGGTTCTAGTCAGTGCACTAGCATACTTCCAATTTCTGAAGCCAAATCTTTCTAAATGATCTGAATTCTCTCTTTTTCTTATATCCACATTCAATGCAACAGCAAATCTTGTTGGCAATACTTTCATAATGTATTCTAATTCTCACTAATGTGCCTCCAAAGTTGTATTTTACACTTAACCAATCTACTTATCAGTTATTGAGTTAGGACCCATGCTAGATTATATGCATAATTACTTCATCCAGTTCCTTAGGTAGATTTGCAACAGAGCCTGAGAGTAGTTATCTACCCCAGGCCACATATCCAGTAAGCAACAGAGCCAACACTTAAATACAACTCAGGTTTTGTTCTAAATGCTAAGGTCTTCTCTGGCATATTGCTCTGCCTCGTTCCATTAACCTCTCAGTTTTCTTTTCAAGCCCAACAAATGTTTTTCTAAAAACTATATTAATAGATTGAAACAAATATCATCCTTTTTCTTCCCTTCTTAGGCTCTAGGTGTTTCCTGCTTTGATACTTGTTTAGGTGTGATGACCCCTTGAGACAAAAAGACACCCTTCTTTCTCTCTGCCCCCACTGAGCACTTCCCACAAAACCGATTTATGATATTTAACAGATTGTGTTATTTTTGTTCACAGGTCCAAATGCTGTACTTTGATATAAACTTTTCAAGAGGTAAAGGCTGGTGGCTTATTTCTATTTGTAACATAAATATGTACCATTAGGGGCTACTACTTGGAAACTGAATTGATAGCTAAAAGGTCATAGTTCTGAACTGTTGTGACTACTTTTCTCATAGATACTCTGAGAAGTGATAGCTAGTTCATGCTCAAGTTACAGTGTAACTATCTCCACAGAGTTGAAATTATCTCATATTTAACATTCTCTGAATTCCACGTCTGGAAGAGTTCAGGGTTATCGACGTGGCATTTTCTCACACTGTTGTCCAAGATTTCAAAATATAGAAGTCCAGAAAATAGTCTGCTGTCTGTTTTTTAAAATGTCCACTTATGCATAAAAAATTATCTGGAATTGTAAGTGTTCGATCTGGTAGAGACATAATGATGATCTTGTTAACCCAGACTCAAAATTGGGTTCCCAAAAGGTTAACTGTCTTGTTTATGATCCCATAAGGTCTATCCACATGAGTCTTATTTTTACCCTTGTTTCCTCTGGAAAATGTATTGGGTTATCATGCTTCTGAAAGTCATAATGGGTTTTCGAGGGCTCCTATGTAAACTCCACATAATATCTCATGTTGGAATCCCTTGTTTTTAGTTTTTCAGAGCCACAGCAGAACCATCAGCGAACAACTCCTGATTTTAGTTGCTCAGATTCAAATCAATTTTAAAAATAACATTTTTGTGAGTTTCCTATGAGCTAAGTCCTGTGCCAGGCACAAAAGATGAGTCAGTTCCAGCCCCTCCTGGAGATCTTTACCCTATCCTGGTTGTCTTGGTCCTGTTCTTGTTGTTAGAACATATATCCTAGCAGGTTCTGTCTTAGACAAAGTTCCACTTCCTTTTTTTGAGTCAGAGTCTCACTCTGTCGCCCAGGCTGGAGTGCAATGGCTTGCTCACAGCCACCGCAACCTTGACCTGCCGGGTTCAGGCAATCCTTCCACCTCAACCTCCCATGTCGCTGGAACTACAGGCATGTGCCACCACACCCAGTTAATTTTTGTGATTTATTGTAGAGATGAGGTCTCGCCAAGTTGCCCAGGCTGGTCTCAAACCCATGGGCTCAGACAATCCTCTCACCTCGGCCTCCCAAAGTGCTGGGATTATAAGCATGAGCCACCGTGCTCAGCCAAGTTCTACTTCTTTATATGTTTATTCCTACTGTCCATTTCAGAATGGCACTAACTCTCATTATGAACATGTCACTCAGAATCTGTTATTGCGGTTCATCCACACAGTGGCAAGATATAAATGACCAGACATATGATGTCACATAGATAAACTCTGTTGGATTGTTTGGCGATTACATTGTAGTCTTTGTTGTAAAAATTGTGTTGTCAAGCATGAAAACAGATAATAGGAACAAACATCTCACTAATGTCCTTAAGTGTTCCATAAATTTCAAAAGAGAATTGAATGTATGGTCCTTTTAACATTTCCTCTGTAAAAAAAAAAAAATCCATATTAGTGACACTGTAGCCAAAAGACAGACTTTATTTTCCTCATTTCCTACTTTTTTCTTTTGGCTCCTCTGATATCAGCAATCTGTTGGTTGCTAGCTCTGTGACTTAGTGACAGAAGATGCAGAAAAAATGTGTGCCAAACCAGGCGTGGTAGCACAAGCCTGTGGTTCCAGCTACTTGGAAGGCTGAGGTGGAAGGACTGCCTGAGCCCAGCAGGTCGAGGCTGCAGTGGCCGTGAGTAGCATGCCACTGTACTCTAACCTGGGCCACAGAGTGAGACTCCGATTCAAAAGAAAAGAAAAGAAAAATGTGTACCATACATCATCAGTTAGCCACCTTACTATCTCAGCTTTGTTCATCTCAATTGTAAAGAGGGAAATAATAACCTTAATCAAATCGAGATTTGGAATCAAGTGATTGGGGGTCTTTTTCCAGTCAAAGATTCTTGAAGTTGAGAGATAATGAATATCTTGCATGCAAGACCTCCTAGCCTCTGATTCTTTTTTTTACTATTTTTAGTCTGTAAACCATAAAGCATTTATGAAGATTCATTTACTTTGTCTCTGCTTTGCCTCAGCCCTGGTTTGTGTGTTTATGTGCAATTAAAGCAAACAGTGACTTGGGTTTATCTTTTATTTATCACACTCTCTGGCTATTTTCCCTACTTTATGGATGTCCTTTGTTTTTCCTGAAAGTTCTCCAGAGTACTGCTCTTACACCACACATGTAAAGCACATAGTAAGATAGTGGCAAAATTCTAGTGAGTGATATTTTTTAAGCTATGTGGCTTAATTTCTAGATCTGATAGGGACAGGAACTCACGTGCTTCATTCTTTTTAGATCTGATAGGGAATTCATTATCTCCATTCTTTTTAGATCTGATAGGTCTAAATTCGCACGCTCCATTCATTTTAGATCTGATAGGGATCTGAATTCTCTTGCTGCATTCATTCTAGATTTGATAGGAACATGAATTTATGTGCCCCATTCTTTTTAGATCTGATAGGGACCTGAATTCACATGCTCCATTCATTCTAGACCTGATAGAAACCAGTCTCATGCTCTTGTCACTGTCCCAGGCTGAGCCAGCTGTCCTAAATACATGGAGTGAAGGACTGAGGAACTGCTTGCCAGCTAGCACCTTACTGAAGAGCAGAAGGAACAGCACTTTTAAGGCTCCCCCAGTATTTACTCAAACAGCTCATTAATTCCCTAATATTCCAAACATTCTTCACTGTCATTGTACCACTGAACCTTTAAATGGTGGCAGGTGGTCTGGAGTTCTATCAACTACTAGAGCACCTGATGTACAGATGAATAGAAAACAAATATAGCAGAAGGAATATATAAATGCTGGGTTTTGAGAAAGGCACATGAAAGTCTTGGCAGTTGTTCTGTGAGCGAGCTCAGAGTTACATCACGGAGAGAGTAATAGACCACTGAGAATGGGAGGAGAAAGCCACCTTGATGAAGTGTTGGTTTGGTCTTTGTGAGGGTTAACTTTAGGTGTCAACTTGGTTGGTTGAAGGATGCCTAGATACCTGGTGAAGCATTGTTTTTGGATTGCCTGGGGTGGCAGCTTGTTTCCAGAGAAGACTGGTGTTTGAATCAGTGGACCGAGTGGGAAAGACCTACTTTCAATGTATGCAGGCTCTATCTCATCACCTGGGGACCCAGATGCAACAAAAAAGGCAGAAGGAAGGTGGATTCTCTCTCTTTCTCTTCCAGAGTGGAATGCTCTTCTTCTCCTGCCAGGACTCTAGGTCCTTTTGCCTTCGAACCATGCAACCTACAACACTAGAATGATCAGTCAGCTACAGGGGGCCAGTTGATCACATTGGGCAGTGTTTTGTCCTTAATGAAGTAGACACTTACTCTGGATATGAATTTGCCTTCCCTGCCTGCAATGCTTCTGCCAAAACTGCCATCCATGGACTTATAAAATGCCTTATCCATTGTCATGGTATTCCACACAGCATTCCTTCTGAGCAAGGAGCTCGCATCATAACAGATTAAGGCCATCACAGAAGACAATCACAGCCAAAGGAGTGCAGCAATGGACTCATGCTCACCCACCTCACTGGTCTTAGCATATACCCACCAATCTGAAGCAGCTGGCTTGGTAAGATGGTGCAACAACCTTTTGAAGTCGCAGTTACAGTGCCAGTTGGGTGGCAATAACTCACAGGGCCAAGACAAAGTCTTCAAAGAATTGTATGTGCTCTGAATCTATGTCCCATATGTGATATTGTTTCTCCCTTAGCCAGCATTTATGAGTTCAAGAATCAAGAGGGGAAATAAGAGTGACACTAACCACTGCTGCCCCTAGTAATCTACTAGGACATTTTTTTTTTTGAGTCGGAGTCTCACTCTGTCACCCAGACTGGAGTGCAGTGGCCGCTCCCAGCCACCGCAGCCTCAACCTGCTGGGCTCCGGCGATCCTTCCGCCTCAGCCTTCCAAGTAGCCGGAATTGCAGGCATGTGCTACCATGCCTGGTTGATTTTTTGATTTATTGTAGAGATGAGGTCTCGCTGCCTGGGCGGGTCTCGAACCCACGGGCTCAGGCAATCCACTCACCTCAGCCTCCCAAAGGCGCGAGATTACAGGCTGAGCCACCGAGCCCGGCTAGGATATTTTTTACTTCCTGTTTTCATGACTTTATCCTTTGCCAGCCTAAAAGTTTTAGCTCCAGAGAGATATATGTGTTTACTAGGAGACATAGCAATGATTCCAGTGAATTGAAAGTTAAGTCTGTCACCTGGCCACTTTGGGCTTCTTATGCCTCTGAGTCAACAGGAAGTTACAGCATTGGCTGGTGGGATTGATCTGGACTGTTGAGAAGAAATTGAGCTACCACTCCACAATGGAGGTAAGAAAGCAACTGTCTGAAATACAGAAGATTTCTCCTACTGACTTTGTCTCTCTCAAGAACTCTGATACGGTGTCCTTCTGTCTCCTTTTTCACTGCCCTTTTCTTTCTTCAGCACCACATTTTTTTATCCTGTGGCTCCTTTTTAAAAATCTTAATTGGTTGTCAAATAAATTATCCAATGGTGTTAGCAAATACAGGGCTTATGCTATTAACCCATTTTTGTATAGTTCTTTGTATTTCTTTCAAACACTTTTACTTTATTTTTTGCAATAACCCTATAAAGTATTTTGATCTCCACTCTAAGGATATAGAAAGGTTGCTGAGAGGTTATTTACCCAAGATCCCACTATCAAATGTGAAGAGTCTTTAAACTATTATGTTGTCCTCTTCACTGGACAGCTTGCAGGGTCGTTTTTATTTCAGAGGAGACGTTAAACCTTATACTGAGGTCGTAATTGTGGAAAAGTAAAGAACAATTCTGCTCCATATTTCTTCAAATCTCCTCCCCAGCTGACTATGTCTACCCTTTCTCCACTTCTAGTGGCTGGCTCTACCATATAATCTTTGCAGGAATTTACTTAGTTATTAGGGTAGAATTAAAATTGCATTTTGGAGCCACCGTTAGGATTTGTGCAAATCTTTGAGACAATTTAGGAATTTAAATACATGGGCAGTGATGGCAAATTAATTTCAACTCTTGGCCAACTCTGATAAATTATTAGTGGCTATCTCCTTGAAATCCTGCAGAAAAGCATCATGATTGATTATTGATGTCTGCCAGGCGTCGGTGTGGAGGAAGTAGTCAGATACTTGCAGTGTACTTGCTGTTCCTGACACCTACAGAGACATAGCCTATTAGACTTAGAATGGGTCCCATAGATCATTGACTCCAATTTCTTTGTTTTACAAATTAGGGAATTAAGGTCTAGAGAAGGAAAGGGATTCTCAGTCTTGCCTCATTAGTGCTGTGTCACTTAAAGGCAAAGGGCAGTGTTGATCTGTTGTTCTGGTTTGATTTCTTGACTCTGTGCAGAAAGTACTAGCCACTATATAAGAAATAGGTATGATGTCCCTCCTTTATATTCCCATTGAAGATACCATTCTTGGCTTTCCATATTTCTTTTCTCTTTTCTTTTTCTTTTTTTGAGTCAGGGTCTTACGCTGTTGCCCTGGCTAAAGAGCAGTGGCACAATCATGGCTCACTGCAGCTTCGACCTGCTGGTCTAAGTCAATTCTCCTGCATCAGCCTCCCAAGTACCTGGGACTACAGGCATGTGCCACAATGCCTGGCTGATTTTTTGATTTGCTTTTTGTGGAGATGAGGTCTCACTATGTTGCCCATGCTAGTCTCAAACTCCTGGGCTCAAGCAATCCTCCCAACTCAGCCTACTCAACTGCTGGGATTAGGGGTGTGAGCCCCCACACCTGACTGACTTTCCACATTTCTTGGACTCCAGCTATTTAGAACTTTTCTGTTGCTTTCCTTGTCACTGCCTTGGATTCCTCTCTCTACCTGACCCTGCCTTTATGTACTGTACCTCAGTCTTCAAACCTATCCTTCCTCTCATCTCATCTACCAATGAATCTATCTTATGTTCCGCATTGTTGTTCCATATACAACATATTACAAGACAAGCATTGCTTAAAACTCTACCCCTTCTATGGGCTACTTGGGTCACAAAATGGGATTCTTAAGGACACAGTGTCTTAATCACAACAGAAAACTCTCAAATGGTTAGAATTTGGAGCATCAAGAGAGACTGGTCTTTGTGAGACATGAGATATTTTGGCAGAAAGACCATGGGCAGCAGTTATCAAATCAGGGATAGTCCTGACTTTATAAAAAGTATCAATATATGTTTTTCTATCATCTTGCATTCAATGAGCCTTCCAACTCTTTGATTCCCTTGCTTTTATATAGCTTGCAATAACTCTTAATAGTTGTGTACATTTTACAGCTATAGAAATCAAAGACATGCAGGAGTAACAATTTGCTCTAAGTCTTTTGACAAGTTATAGGCAGGGCTGAGATGAATAATTACTGCCAGCAACTCCACAGCTGCCCCTCACTGCTCCTTAGCCCACAGAGCTACCCTGCTGTTCTTCACACTTTGGTCAAAAGCCAATTTTTCTCATCGTCCTGCTCTACAGAGACTCAGCACACTTCAATAGGATTTGAAGGTACTGAGTTCCCATTAATGATATTTGCTTTTCAAACATGCAGTGATACTTTAGTGGATAAATGTTATATCTAGTCTAAACTCACACCCTTTCTTTAGTCTCAAACAAAGCTCCCTTCCAGCATGAAAACGTGGGATTAAAACATAACCATTTATCGGGTGGCTCTGGAACACAGAGTACGAACAAACAGGCACTGTGTCACCCTGTCAGCCATTTGAGCTCTGTTTAGATCCAGACGGTGTCCCAAGAAACATCGCATTACATTCTTTCATCTGCGGCTATGACAGGGCATGTACTTTTCTCAGGGATCACAGACCTAGGGTCAGTGTCATAGTTTATAGCCATGGTTCTACAAACCACAAAACGTTCTGTTCACAGAAGGATTTATGGGAATGGGATATGGTCTGCTAATAAGAAATATTTACAAGTTCTCTAAGAAGTGCATATGAAGCTGGGCTCGGTGACTCAACCTGTAATCCCGCGCTTTGGGAGGCTGAGGTGAGTGGATTGCCTGAGACCGCGGGTTTGAGACTCGCCTGGGCAATTTGGCGAGCCCTCATCTCTACAATAAATTAAAAAAATATATATTTGACGGGCATGGTAGCGCGCGCCTATAGCTCCAGCTACTTGGAAGGCTGAGGTGGAAGGATCGCCAGAGCCCAGCAGGCCGAGGCTGTGGTGGCTGGGAGTGGTCACTGCACTCCAGTCTGGGCGACAGTGAGACTCCAACTCAAAAAAAAAAAGTGCATACAGAAGCAACATTTTAAATTTTTGAGGTCAGTAAACACATAGGCAGATGTGAAGTGCCTTGAACTGAATAAATAATAATATTTAACATTTAATATTAATTATCTACCACATTCCAGGCTCTGTAATAGAAAGTGTTTATATACTTTTTTGTTGTTGTCGTTTTAAGATAAAACCTCACTGTCTCTCAGGACACAATTTCAGCTCAGCCTTCTGAGTGACTGGAACTATAGGTGCAAGACACCACACCTAGCTAATATATATATATATATATATATATATATATATATA
>NW_007252175.1:185877-192989 GCF_000164805.1 Carlito syrichta | reverse complement strand
ATATATATAATTTTTTTTGGTAAAGAAGAGATCTAACTATGTTGCCCAGGCTGGTTTTGAACTCCTGGGCTCAAGTGATTCTCCCATTTCAGCCTCTCAAAGTACTAGGATTACAGGTGTGAGCCACCGTGCCCAACCACACACGTTACCTCTAATTCACATAACAACACATTGCAAGTTAGATATATACATCTGTTTAAAAGAGCAATGTTTAGGAATGTTACCTCCACTAGGGTTGCCTATCACCCATCAAGGATGAAATTAGGATTTGAATTTAGTTTTCTCTGACTCAAAATTTCCTGCTTTTTAAATACTAAACCACTCTGACTCATAATCTGTATGCAATCTGTGTAATCCCAACCTAATAAGAGACCAAAAAAAAAAGGTAGAAACAGTTTCATGCACTACATTTTAAAGCATCAATTAATATTCTACAGCACTGTATATGCCAGTGTGAGCTTTAAACATTAATAATGAACTAAGAAAAAAATAAAGAAAGCAAAAGTCTGTTTTATCTGACTTGAGTTGCAATGAGAAGGTCACTTTTGCTTCAGAATAGCCCATCCTGTTACCATGCCTGGACTTTCATGAAATTAGGGACTGTCAGAGTGAAAGAAACCTTAGAGATCATCCATTTTATCAGTGAGGAAGTGAGGTTCAGATTTGTAAAGTGGCATCCAAAGTTTTCATAACTACTTAGTGTGAGAGAAAAGAGTCATGGCCTCAGGCATATAAAGCTTTTAGGCTTTCCAGAGTCCTGATTAAAAATACAAGTACTTAATATAAACATCGAACATAGATTTCATCATATGCCAACTCAGATTCATAGATGGTAGCTATATGAATCATGTTGACAAGGATTTGGAGGATGCATCTAGAATCTGCAAAAAAGAATGAATGTCATGATTCATTATTCATGTCTGTTCTACCTACAGGAAGGGAAATTTAGTGTGCATGTACTAAATAGTATCTATTTTGAACTTATAGATGAAAAACTCCCTAACTTTTTTTATTATCAGAGTGAAAAATGTCATTCAGTTGATCCTCCAAAGAGTATCTGATCATGTGGCCTCCTTGTTCTATTCCTTCTGGGGTTCAACTGCCCTCTAGAAATAGAGTTTGCGAATCTAATTCAGGCCAGGCTGAGTCCCATCTCTTGGTATCCTTCATGCTCTTGAAGTAAGCCTTCTGAGTTTAATTTTGTTTCTCAAAGCCACGTGTTCTTTTTCATTTCTGGGGTTTTGCACACACTGTCTCTTCTATCTGTTTGCCTTCTCTTTTGCCTGGCTTCTTTCTACTTAATCTTCAGGTTTAAGTTTACTTGTTAGGTACTCATGCAGGCCTTGCCTGATCTCTGAAATAAATTTGTTCCTCCTCCTTCTACACGTTCTCAAAGCACCATGCACTTCACTGTCATCACATTTTATCATGATTGCACATGTATTATTTGTCTTTTCCATTAGTCCATTAACTCTATTAGGGCAAGGAATTCTGTATGTCTTATTCATAACTGTATCTTTAATTTTCAGGTGCTTATAGTATTTATTAAGTACTTGAATGAATGAATGAATGAATGAATGATTCCCATCTCAGTAGGTCACAATCTTACTCTTCAAAACCCACCTTAAGAAAACCTATTCTATGAATAGTGTCCATGATTCTCTGTCTTTACGTGATATCTACTTAGAATTCTTTTTTTTTTTTTTTTTTTTTGAGTTGGAGTCTCACTCTGTCACCCAGACTGGAGTGCAGTGGCCGCTCCTGGCCACCGCAGCCTCGACCCGCCAGGCTCCGGCAATCCTTCCGCCTCAGCCTTCCAAGTAGCTGGAACTACAGGTGCACGCTACCACACCCGGCTAATTTTTTTGATTTATTGTAGAGATGAGGTCTCGCCAAGTTGCCCAGACGGGTCTCGAACCTGCGGGCTCAGGCAATTCACTCACTTCAGCCTCCCAAAGGCGCGGGATTACACTTATTACAGGCTGAGCCACCAAGCTCGGCTATCTACTTAGAATTCTTAAGCACATTATTGGTATCACTGGTTCTGTGTTACTTTTATTCTTGGTTTGAGTTAGTTATTGTCATCTTGTGTCAACCTTTTCAGCCTCTTGAGAACAAGATTCTCTCTTGTTTACCTTCATATATCCTCCCAGTGCCTGGCTCAGAGCCTTTTACGTAGAATATTTAAATAATATATGATCTCTTAAATCAACCTAAAAATGTCTCAGGTGTGGATAATTAATACACTATAGACATTTTACAGAAACTAGACAATTTTAGGCAATTATTTTTCAGCACACTTACATGACTAGACTTAAGATGATGTTGCTAGAACATTTCTCTTGATTTTGGCATTTTCATGACTATTTTAGATGACATAAAATAAGAGATGATAACACTTTGAAAATAAACCTCCTGATGTAACAATTCACTGATATTATGAGAAGAATCAGCAAGTACTATTATCTATTCTGCAGTATACAGGTTTATCCTAAAGATGTCGTTTCTGATAGTTTTTTTTTCACTTGAAAATGTCTATGAACCTCTACGCGTACACAAGAATATCCTGTAACAGTGTTTTATTGCCCATATTAATATGTGTCTGGAGGATTAGATGAACTTTAAGATCCCTTCTGGTTCCAAGATTCTGCACACTAATTTAGTAAAGCAGGAAGCTACCCTAGAGTTTGGAATAGAGACCAGAATCAGGTCACATGAGTCACGTGAATTCAATGCCCAAATCTGTTACTTATTATCATCTTAACCTTGGCTAAATTCATGTGCTTACCGTTTTTTCTGCATAGACACTGTTCTGAGAATTGGGGATACAGTAGTGTACAGATAGAGTCTATTGACCAAAAAACCCAGCCTCTCTGGATCTTTGTTTTCTCTTCTATAGACCAGGGTTAAAATGGGATGTGTGGGTGGTCCTGCCAGAAAGGTGATTGACACAAGGCTTTTAGAAGAGGCTTACAGGTGTTTGGGAACTAATACATGTAGCTGTTTGGGATTAAAATAGGGACCGGCTAAGTTATACAACCCTGGACTTGGGTTTATTAGTACTTGAGGGGCCTGCAATTCATATGTTAGTGAATCTTTTTTTCCACTTTAAGAACCAAAGTCTTCTCAACCACATATGCAAGCTCTTTGAAGTAAGGATTTTATTTTTACTTATTATTTTTTGCTGACCCTTGTTTATATTCAGTTTTAGTAGATTACTTCGCATACAATAGTCATCTAGTAGAAGGCAAGGAAAGAGCTCAATTCCAGCATTCACGTGGCATCACTGCAGAAGACTCATGATTTCACTTGCTGCTGTGAGCCTGACTTCAAGAATATTGGGAACCCAGAATCTTCCTGAAGAAACTGTGTTGCTTCTCTGTTCTTGTACCTCATTTTGCCGAAAGAGAAGCACTTCGAGTAACATCTACTCTGCCTCATGGCTGTGAAGAAACACAAATTGGACTAATTTTAATCTAAAGACCTCTGGCCGGGGGATCCTCTTCCATGAATACAACCCTGGACAGTGGACACTATGTCTTAATCTGTCCTTGCAGGGAATGATGCTGTCTCCACACTTATGACCAGTGCTTGAGGGAGACTATGCCCAAATGCTTGCTTTGGACAGAATATGCTTAGATCAGCTTCCAGAAGCCAGTAACCCTCAACAGTAACTAGTTTGTTGGCATGACGAGATTACATTTAGGGGTTGTTGGGGAACCCTAGACAGTTACAGGAAGGAGAAGATATATCCATGGGGCGGGGGTAGATGGGACTTTTGGCTTCCAGCCAACATTCTAGAAACTCCAGAATTTGTGATGCTGGGGATCACCTGTGGCACACTTTTATTGCACATAGAACTGTATAAAGTGATTCCTCAGTACAGAAATAATAAAAATGTGCCGTTCAAGCCTATAAAGTGACTTACAAATACATAGAGTTAAGTTGAGATCCTTATAATAGTGACACGGAATTAATTGTTTTACTTTGTTATGATAACCTCATTCTATTTATGTCCTTTCCTCCTCAGGACAGACCTGCAATGATAGACAGACAGAAAATATCTGAAGCTTGTCAAATGAAGGAATAAAGCCACTTTTTTTTTTAAAGCATCCACGATTATTTTAGCTCATTTCTTTTTCTGTCTCTAAGAGTTCACCCAGCTTTAGTGGCTCTTAACCCTCAGATACTCTGAGTGGTTTACCTTTGGGATGTTTTTAGCTCGTTCCAGTTGACTTTAGCGGTAAAAGGAAAGCGTTGATTGATTTCCATTTCGGTGGCAAGCCAAAAGGAGAAAATGGGAAACCCCACATGTAGAAATTGGGTTTATATTTTTCCCTCACCCATTTCTACTTCCATATTTTTTACATTGTGTCATCATGTGTATTTCATAAGGGATTAAGCCGAGGCTCTGAGAGTGTGCCTACTTGTCCATGGTTGCACACAAGTCAAGGAGCTGCAGTGAGAGACCCGCACAGCCCCTGCAAATGTGAGTCCTGGGCCGTTTCTGGACCAGAGCAGCATCCTGGTTCATTGCAATCATTCATCAAACATCTGTACCATCCAACGAGAGACTCTTCATCTGCTCTTTGCCCAGGCTGTCAGTCTCTCAGGATATGACCTTGGCTATGAGGAAGGAGAAAGAAAACATCCTGCCATCTCTTGAACCCCAGTTGACCTGAATGTCTGGAGAGGAAAGTCAGAGGCAAAACGCTCCTTGGAGCTGGCTGTCAGCAGCCCAGGAAAGGAAATTTAGGTGCCAGGGTCTGACATGAACCAGAGAATCAGCAGCTTCGCAAGTTCAGCGGAGGTGTTGAGGCTGGGGAATGTTGCATTCTGTGACAGAGAAAGAGTCGCTAAATGTCTCTGAGGAGCTTACAAGAGATTAGAGACTTGTCAGAAAATGGGAATGTTTTAAGCCAAATAAAGGGACTTAGAAGGTAGATGGACATGTATAATGAAAAGAAACAAAGACGCTTTGAAATAAATTTAATGAGCCAAGTTTGAAAGGGATGGCTGTGTCCTCAAGTCTGACAATAAGAATAGCAAAATATGTCTTCTGCTTCAAAGTCACTTTAATTGTCATTCTTTTTGAGCATGCCATTAAATTAATTGAAGAACAAAAACAAAATAATACCTTCCTTCCGTTCGATCTCCTTTCATTTGAAAAAAATTCAAGTACTGAGAAAAAGAAAAAGGTGCTCCAGCTTTAGAATTCTCCATCACTTCAAACATCCTTTCAGGAGAACTTTTCTTTCTGCATCTTTTATGACTCAGTTTTGAAAATAATTATTTAAAATGTTTTAGAGCTAGCATCTGTAAGTATCAAGAAGTGCACAAAGTATGCCGGGTGTTGTGGCTCAAGCCTGTAATCCCAGCACTTTGGGAGGCTGAGCTGAGAGGACTGCCTGAGGCCATGGATTCGAGACCAGCCTGGGCAACTTGGTGAGACTTCATCTCTACAATAAATAAAAAAAGTATCTGGGCATGGTGGTGCATGCCTGTAGTTCCAGCTACTTGGAAGTTTGAGGCAGAAGGACCGTCTGAGCCCATCAGGTAGAGGCTGCAGAGGCTGAGAGCATGCCACTGCACTCCAGTCTGGGTGACAGAGTGAGTGAGAGAGCATCTTTTAAACAAGTGAGGACCCTCTTTGGAGATAATCTTCATCAAAATCCATTTAATAGAGGGAAGTCCTGTTCTCAAATGCTTTAGAAACTTTCAGGAGCCTGGTACTGCTAGGTTCTATGGATGATATAAAGGAATATACAAGTCCTACCTTTGAGCAGTTTATATAGTCTTTTGTTATACTTGCTGAAATAAAGAAGAGTAATATCCAGCAGAATTTGAATAGACTTCACAGAGACTATTTGCAGTAGTGCATAGTCAGCTGAACTGAAGAAGTGACTCTGCTCTGAAGTAGAGAAGGAAGGCTTCCCAGAGGAAGAGGTTTCAGTAGAATCTTGAAAAAACAAGATGGAGTGAACGAAAAAGAAGGATTTTTCAAGCAGGAGGATACAGGATCAGGAATGAGAATAGGTGGTAGACCAGTTTGACTGAAATTCAGGGTTGGCCCAATGTGGGGAGACACAGATAAGTTTACATAGGAGGCACGTGATTGATACCCATTCTGTGTTTGTTGAATGAATATGTACATTTTACACACATTCATTACTGCTCTATGTGATCTAGGAAACGTTCTCAAGCTCTGCATTTCTATAATTCCTCATTTGTAAATGAGCATCACATAATTAACTTCAAAGCACTATTATGATTAGTAAATCCGTTTAAGTTACTATAGTACTGCTCAGGTACTAAATATTCAGCCAATGTCTTGCTTCCTGATGTGTTCGTGGTCCCAGCTTGATACTTGCTCAATTTTGTTGTTGTTGTTGTTAATAAAAGGATGCAAGAAGTAAGCAAAGCCAGAGACATGAAAGGTGTTTGGGGGCATAGTGAATAAATGAGTCTAGTGGGTAGTGAGGGCTTACAGGGGGATAAAGGAAGATCAGATTGAAAAGGTGGGTGGGAGCAGATGTGGGAGGATTTGACTTAAGGCCCAGGTCATGGGGTGCCACTGAAGATTTTTAGCTAGGCTATGACATTAGTAAAGGAGAATTGACTAAAGGAAATATCTTTCAGCAGCTCAGAAACAGCCTCCAGTGACCCAGGAACGTGCAGAGAAAAGAGAGAGAGCGCGCACGTTTTTATTTCAGAACAGTTTGGATTTCAATTTGCCCTTAACCTCTGCTCAGTCCCAGTGCTCTCACAGATCAGTTCCCATCTATCCAGCTCAGGGGGAACAGTATAGGCGTTTGAACCTCTTCAAGAATGAAGGTGGCTGGGCATGGTGGCTCATGTCTGTAACTCCAGCGCTGTGGGAGGTGGAGGTGAGAGGATTACCTGAGCCCAGGAGCTCGAGAGCAACCTGGACAACAAAGTTTATTTAAAGTGTCTCTAAATAAACTTTTTAAAAAATTAGCCAAGCATGGTGGCACGTGCCGGTGGTTCTAGCTACTTAGAAGGCTGAGGTGGAAGGATCACCCGAGTCCAGCAGGTCAAGGCTGCGGTGGCCATGAGCGTGCCACTGCACTCCAGCCTGGGCAGCAGAGTGA
>NW_007252175.1:174089-185836 GCF_000164805.1 Carlito syrichta | reverse complement strand
TCCCATGCTCATGGATCGGAAGAATCAACATTGTGAAGATGTCCATCTTACCTAAGGCAATCTACAAATTCAATGCAATACCCATTAAATTACCAACAACATTCTTTTCAGACCTAGAAAAAACAACACAGGAATTCATATGGAAACACAAACATCCAAGAATAGCCAGAACAATCCTCAGCAAAAAAAACAAAGCAGGTGGTATCACAATACCAGATTTCAAACTTTACTATAAAGCTACAATCATCAAAACAGCTTGGTATTGGTACAGGAACAGGCATATAGATCAATGGAACAGAATTGAGATTCCAGAAGCAAAACCTCAATTTCTCAACCAACTCATCTTCCAGCAGAATTTGAATAGACTTCACAGAGACTATTTGCAGTAGTGCATAGTCAGCTGAACTGAAGAAGTGACTCTGCTCTGAAGTAGAGAAGGAAGGCTTCCCGGAGGAAGAGGTTTCAGTAGAATCTTGAAAAAACAAGATGGAGTGAACGAAAAAGAAGGATTTTTCAAGCAGGAGGATACAGGATCAGGAATGAGAATAGGTGGTAGACCAGTTTGACTGAAATTCAGGGTTGGCCCAATGTGGGGAGACACAGATAAGTTTACATAGGAGGCACGTGATTGATACCCATTCTGTGTTTGTTGAATGAATATGTACATTTTACACACATTCATTACTGCTCTATGTGATCTAGGAAACGTTCTCAAGCTCTGCATTTCTATAATTCCTCATTTGTAAATGAGCATCACATAATTAACTTCAAAGCACTATTATGATTAGTAAATCCGTTTAAGTTACTATAGTACTGCTCAGGTACTAAATATTCAGCCAATGTCTTGCTTCCTGATGTGTTCGTGGTCCCAGCTTGATACTTGCTCAATTTTGTTGTTGTTGTTGTTAATAAAAGGATGCAAGAAGTAAGCAAAGCCAGAGACATGAAAGGTGTTTGGGGGCATAGTGAATAAATGAGTCTAGTGGGTAGTGAGGGCTTACAGGGGGATAAAGGAAGATCAGATTGAAAAGGTGGGTGGGAGCAGATGTGGGAGGATTTGACTTAAGGCCCAGGTCATGGGGTGCCACTGAAGATTTTTAGCTAGGCTATGACATTAGTAAAGGAGAATTGACTAAAGGAAATATCTTTCAGCAGCTCAGAAACAGCCTCCAGTGACCCAGGAACGTGCAGAGAAAAGAGAGAGAGCGCGCACGTTTTTATTTCAGAACAGTTTGGATTTCAATTTGCCCTTAACCTCTGCTCAGTCCCAGTGCTCTCACAGATCAGTTCCCATCTATCCAGCTCAGGGGGAACAGTATAGGCGTTTGAACCTCTTCAAGAATGAAGGTGGCTGGGCATGGTGGCTCATGTCTGTAACTCCAGCGCTGTGGGAGGTGGAGGTGAGAGGATTACCTGAGCCCAGGAGCTCGAGAGCAACCTGGACAACAAAGTTTATTTAAAGTGTCTCTAAATAAACTTTTTAAAAAATTAGCCAAGCATGGTGGCACGTGCCGGTGGTTCTAGCTACTTAGAAGGCTGAGGTGGAAGGATCACCCGAGTCCAGCAGGTCAAGGCTGCGGTGGCCATGAGCGTGCCACTGCACTCCAGCCTGGGCAGCAGAGTGAGACTCCAACTCAAAAAGAAAAGAAAGGAAGGAAGGAAGGAAGGGAGGCAGGTAGAAAGAAAAGAAATGAAAGAAAAGAGTAAGGCTGTATTATTATTTATTCCTCCTCCCATTCTCTAATCCTTTACTCGGACCTACCACGTTGTTTGTTTTGCTTGTTTTTTGTTGCTCAGGCTGGAGTGCAGGGGCACTCACACAGCCACCGCAGCCACGACCTGCTGGGCTCCAATGATCCTTCTGCTTCAGCCTTCCAAGTAGCTGTAACTACAGGTGTGCGCTGCCATGCCCAGCTAATGTTTTTGAATTATTGTGGAGATGAGTTCCCACCAAGTTGCCCAGACTGGTCTTGAACCCGTGGGCTCAGGCCATCCCCTCGCCTTGGCCTCCCAGAGAGTTGGGATTACAGGTTTGAGCCAACTCGCCCGGCCAATACATATTTATTAATCATATACTGAGTCAGGCACTTGTGCTAGTTGTTAAAGAGGGAATGGGAAACAAAACTAGACATCTCTGCCCTCATGAAGCTTACAGTCTTGCTGAGATCATAGACATTTGCTGAAGAGAGAACACCAAGTATAAATTTGCAGCTATGATAACTGTCTATTATAAATGGTAATGCTCTTTTTGTAATCTGACTATCCCTATCCAAATATATGTAAAACTTATACTTCCTTTCATCTTGGAATTAATTTTCTGTGCCATTTTTAATATGTATAGGTTTTGAATTTGAAGGAAAAAAGTTCATAGAACTTGATGATTGATTGGATTCACTAATCCACACACTATATTTATTCACTATCTACTGTTGCCCAGGCTCTGTGCAAGCATTAATGTATAGAAAGAGAACAGAGAAGGGTTTAGACTAGAATCTCGGGGATTGCAAATACTTAAAGGAAAGGATGTCTGGAATAGCCAGTGAACCACTATGTTGCCATGGGAGATGAGAAAGGAGAGCCCGTCCAGAAATGAATACATTATTGTAGAAAAGAGGAGGGGGACATAGACTGAAAAGCTCCTACCAGATGAGCAGCTTGAAGTTCCTTGGTAAAATAAGTAAGAGTATTAACCAACTAGCATATTAACCAATTGAAATTTTTTCCCTCCTATTAAAGAAAAGCTATAAATGGAGTTTTGGCGGGCAGATGCCTGTAGTCCCAGCTACTTGGAAGATTCAGGTGGAAGAATCATCTGAACCCAACAGGTCGAGGCAGCGGTGGCCTGAGTGTGCCACTCCCCTGCAGCCTGGGCTACAGAGTGAGACTCCAACTCAAAAAATAAAATAAAGATGAATTGGGGAAAAAAATAAAATTCAATAATAAATAGAGTATTGGCAATGTTCAGATAATCAATTCTGATTAGATAAGGAGTTGCAACTAGATGACAAATTAATTCCAAACATGAAAAAAAAAAAAAAACTTCTTGAGGAACAGAATTGTGTCTTCTGCCATCTTTGAATTTCTTATGGTGCTTGCATAGAGTAGATCATTGCTCTCATTTTGAAAGGACTGGCGCATTTTAGCTAGATGAGCAGCATGTATTTTTTAAAAACTCTGAGTCCCTAAACTAGTTCTTAATATTCATCATCACCTGTCGTTTCCATGTAACCCTTCCCCTCTCCTCTTCCAATCAAGTATTCGGTCTGCTCACGGTAGTACTCTGGGAGTAATATGAAAAAAATCACTCCATAAGTGGCCAGATCATTATTACAATTTATGGCTAATTTTTTGTTTACTCTCTAACCTGCTTCCTTCCGGATGCACACTAAACAACTTCCATTGGAGACAGGCAGCATCTGTGCTTATGTGTCCTCTTTCTTGATTGTCCTAGGCTCTCGTCTATATGCCATTTGAATGCAACAAGCTGTTTACTCCAATGTCCTAGGGGGAGTGACAGATCTACTCCTGCACAGTCAATGTTTTCGTAAACACGTTTTCTCAGAGGAGATGCTCAAGCACACACTTCTGTTCTTTGGTTCTTATTATTTTAAAAGTACCATCCTCGGGGGGGGGTGCCAGAAATGAATAATTCCTACAATTTGTTTACATTCAAAAGCAAGAAGCACACATGCTCCCTTAGCACGATGATCTTGACAGCATTTCCCAGTTAAAGTGCTTCAAAATGCCTCTCACCTTGATGCAAAGGAATAACTAGCTCTTTCTTTTGGGTTTCACTCACGTGCAAGCATTCAGATATGGAGATGACATCCATTGCCCCAAAGAATAGAACTTGCAATTTTTTTCCAACATTGCTCACAGTGACCCATCCATATTCTCCCTCGCTGTTACTTGTCTCTTGTGCATGACCAACGATGTCCCCAGGAGGGTAGTTGTCCTAAGTTTTAGAGATCACAACAAACAGGTAGAAAATGAATTTTATCTCTTTAAAGACTAAGAGGAGTGGGAGAGCATTGAACGTCAGTGAGTCAAACAAGGAATGGATGCTTGATGTGTGTGCAACCAGATTCTCTCTGCATGATCCTTTTATTTTTCCAGTAAGGGTTAGGGTCTTGCCTAGTTGAACGCCATGCTTTTCAGTTTAATGTCTTCTGATTCATACTCCGATCTGGAAGACTCGCCTTTCTGAAAATGATTATAATTCTTAATAGTTACTATAAATTTAAGATATCCAGCTTTACTAGGCCCACAAGATGTTCCCACTATCTTTTCATCTTAGAGATAATAGAAGCCTTAAGGTGGAGTCTTCCTTTAGCATCTATCACCAAACCCACCAAGCTGGCAGCTGGCATTCGCTCCATCTATGTTTTATATCCCATCTATTTTCACTTTCAGAAGAAAACATTCGATGTTTGACAGGCAATATTAAATTTGAAGTGTCAACCAGACAGTCTAGTGGAGACACCAAGTAGAAGAACAACTATATGAGAAAAAGACTAGGCGTTATTTGTACATCTGGTATTTAAAGACATTGTGGATTAGATGAATGTAGATGGAGCATAGAAGAAAATCTAGGACTGGTTTGGTCTGTCATTGGTGATTTAGCAGAGAACCCAGTGTGCTTTAGCAGAAAAGGATAGACCAGGAAAGTAGAGGGAAAACCAAGAGTTGGGGTGTCGTAAAATTCAAGAAAAGGGAGGATTTAAGCAGATTAAAAAGTCAGCTAAGTGTGTCAGATGAGAATAGCGCTATGATTTATGTTGACTGATGAGATGGAGGTCCTTAGTATTGCCATAAAGTAGTTTCAGAGAGGTGACAGGGTAAAATTAGAGACAAGGAACAAACACAAGGTAAAGAAATGGAGGCATGTGTAAAGGCACTAATGCCTCCCACAAGGGTTCCACTCTCATACTTCCTTTGAGAAGTGTTGTGCCAGAAAGCCAACAAATAAGATAGCAGAGACATGGAGGGGGGTGAATCAAAGGATAATTTATTGATTCATTTTGAAAATTGCGAGATCTTAGAACACTTTGGACACTGAGAAATGAAGAGATGGAAAGACTGATGGTGCAGAGATCTTCTGCTTTTGATGTTTTAGCCTTTTCTGGCAACTTCCCATCAGAATTTATTACTTTTCTACTCTTAAAAAAAAGAGAAAAGACTTCTCAAAAGAATAGTTTACACTGCAGACTCTGTCTTCTTACCACCATATTCACTTGCTTGGTCAGTTGTCACCTAGCGTCAGCCCCTGACACATCAACAGAATTACTTGTTGCTTTTGGGTCCATATGCTACATAATGTCTCCGTGTTAAAATCTTTCTCCCTTAAACACACCTTCTTCTTCTTCTTTTTTTTTTTTTGCTTCGTTGCCACCTTATTCTCTGCTTCTCTCACCCAGTCTTCTTTGTAAGTTTTCTCTTTTTTAAATGTGATGCTCCACAGATTCTCTTTTCTCACTTCACCTATATTATCCCTGGATAGAAAATGTCTTTGAGGACCATCCATTGGCTGAAGGCTCCTAAATCTATATTTTAAGCCCAGATATTCCCAGGATATTGTCTTAGTCTGTTCAGGCTGCAAGAGGAAGACACCATAGCCTGGGTGGGCTGTTTATTTCTCACAGTTCTGGAGGCTAGAAGTCCAGCATCAAGGTTCTGGCAGATCCAGTGTCTTGTGAAGGACCACTTCTCAATTCCTAGACGGTGGACTTCTGGCTGTTCTCTCACATGATGGAAGGGACAAGGAATGTTTCTGGGGCCTCTTTTATAAGGGCATCCATACCATTCAGGGGGGCTCAACTCTCATGACCTAATTACTTCCCAAAGCTCTGTCTCCAAATGTCAGCACATGGGGGATTTGGTTTCAACTTGCGAATTTTGGGAGACACAAACATTCAGTCTAGAGTCGATACAGGCACATGTATTTATTTTCCTACTTGATATCTCTATTTCAATTTCATATAAGTCCTTCAGGCTTAAAACATTCAAGACAACTCATCTCTTTCCTCATTGTGTTCTTTCTCCCATATTTACTATTTCAAAGTGTGACTCGTGGCCTAAATAGTTGTTTTAGTGAGAAATCTGGGCACTTTCCTTGTCTCCTCCTTCTTTGCCTCAAATATGCAACCAATCAATAGTCTTGTTAAAGCTACCTTCTGTTATCTCTTGAATTTGTCTGTTCCTGTTTATTCTGAAGTAAAAGACAGAGAACAAGGGTAACAATTTGCTTTTCTCAGATATTCTCTTTTTTTCGGAACTATCAAAGTTAAATTAGTTTATACATACTATCTGGGGTACTTTCATCTAAATGCCATTCAATGTAAAGAAGAGTAAAACCACAGAAACGTGGAAAATAGAATTTTATATCTAGTTGTAGTATATTTGTGGGTGAGTAATAGAGTACAGCTTAATTAACATATTTTTGTATTAATGAAGAGCCAAAAAAACTTTAAAACACGGGATGACTTATCTGGATTTCGAATAATAAGAATGCTATTGTGTGAAGAATAGACTGGAGTCAGGGACCAGGGGAAATATGGGAGGTATGAAAGTTATTTTAGGAAATAAGCAGAAAGACAGCCTGGATTAAGACACAAGCAAGAGTATCTTTGGATATATGTAAAGAAAACTTTCCTCTGTGTATACTTATTAAGGGACATAAGAGTCTTTAAAATCTATCTTTCATTTCCGAAAGACATTTCTGATAATTTATCTCTCGCTAGCTTCCTAAGAAATAGGTGGATCATATCTTTCTTTCTTTTTTTTTTTTTTGAGTTGAAGTTTCACTCTCTCACTCTGCTGGGCTCAGGTGATTCTTCCGCCTCAGCCTTCCAAGTAGCTGGAACTAAAGGCGTGTGCCAACACGCCCAGCTAACTTTTTGATTTATTATAGAGATGAGGTCTCACCAAGTTGCACCAGGCTGGTCTTGATCCCGTGGGCTCAGGCAATCCTCTCACCTTGCCCTCCCAAAGTGCTGGGATTATAGGCGTGAGCCACTGCGCCCGGCATATCTTTCTTATTTATTTAGTCAGATTCCCCCACTCCCATACACACATTTTGGGTAATTATTGAATGAATATGTTTTAATTTTCTCAAGAAAATCAGAGCATATAATTGAAAACCCACAGCTACCACAAAGAATTTTGACACTGCCTCAAATATTCTTCGTAAATGATCAGAAAGCATAAATATATTTTCATCTGATGTGAAACTATAATCCAGTATTTTCCAAGCATTGTGCTTATCCCAGTAGTTAGAAATAAGAAACCCTTCTCAGTGTCCATAAGAACTGTTTAGTTTCAAAATGTGTACAGATTTTTTAAATGCTGAATTCTTCTTGTACAGATCGAGTACAATAGTGCTCAATTGTTTAAAGATTTAAAATGTCTTCATAAAAGAGGCACAATTGGGTGGAAATTACTCCTATGTGTAGTGTTGCAAGACTCCAGAACTCCAAGCATTGAAAAAAACTGCAGAAACTAGATGGACAAACATGGGGGAAAAAATGGGAGAATCCAGCTGTGTGAATGAGATTTCCATGAGCTAAGAATGTGGGTTATATGCGGAAAATAGTTACCTCTCTTTAACGGATAGTAAATCTGGACATTCAGCAGAGTTGCATTACTTCATGTGAGCTCAGAACTATAGAATATATTTAAACTGTGCACACCGTGAAACCTGAGAAGGTAATCCCATCAGCTCATAACAAAGTTCAAACATAAAAATTTACAAAGTATGCCAAGTCAACCCAGGATGTTGGTAGTTGGCTCACACTGGATCTTGGTACCCAGGAACTGAGGACAATTGCCATTTGCCTACCCCTTAGAGTACATGGATCCAAGGAGGCTGTGGGCTTGGGTGAGAAATGGTTAGGGAGGGGACTTCGGGCAGTGAGATTTTGAAAGTCTGACTTAGAAATAAAGGGCTGTGGCCGGGCATGGTGCCTCACGCCTATAATCCCAGCACTTTGGGAGGCCGAGGTGAGAGGATTGCCTGAGCCCACGGGCAACTTGGTGAGAACTCATCTCTACAATAAATCAAAAAATTAGCTGGGCACGGTGTCGTGTGCCTGTAGTCTATCTACTTGGAAGGCTAAGGTGGAAGAGTCGCCTGAGACCAGCAGGTCGAGGCTTTGGTGTCTGGGAGTGTGCCACTGCCCTCCAGCCTGGGTTACAGAGTAAGACTCTAACTCAAAAAAAAAAAAAAAAAAAAAGAAAGAAAGAAAGGGCTAGTCTTCAACACAGAAGCATAAATAATAGTTGAAAATATCAGCAGTTATCTTCAATAAAGAATTCTGGCCAAGTAAATAATAACACAGTATAGCACTTTATATAACATTTTATACTTGTCAATACATTTTATTATTGGACTTTACATGTATATTTGAATTGTATAAACCATTAACTTTCAACTGGAAACATCCATCCCTGAGTAGATATGCTCAGTAAATAACTTATTGCTTGAACAAATCAGGTATAAGCCAAAGCACAATTAATACATTTACATTTTGCTTTTTCCTTTTGAATAATTAGTTAGATCAACTGCTACCTTCTAGATTGGTCAGAGTTCAGTCAGGAAGACACCTATTGCTTAAAAAGAAAACAACGGTCTTGAAAACTAGACCAGTAGGCCAGGCGCAGTGGCTCATGCCCGTAATCCCAGCACTTTGGGAGGATGAGGTGAGAGAATTGCCTGAGCCCACAGGTTCGAGACCTGCCTGGGCAACTTGGCAAGACCTCGTTTCTACAATAAATCAAAAAATTAGCCGGGTGTGGTGGCACATGACTGTAGTCCCAGCTACTTAGAAGGCTGAGCTGGAAGGATCACCTGACCTCAGCAGTTTGAGGCTGCAGTGGTCATGAGTGTGCCACTGCACTCCAGCCTGGGTAAAAGTGAGACTTCAACTCAAAAAGAAGATCAACTCCAAATCCATCCGCGTTGCTGCAAAATCCATATATTTGTCCTTCTTTATGGCTGCATAATATTCCCTTGTGTATATGTGCCACATTTTTTAATCCAGTCCAGGTTCGATACTCAGTGATTTATCACAGAAACAAAGAGCAGAGTTCCATATGTTCTCACTCATAAATGGACCCTGAACAATTATAATGCTATAAGAAAGCAATTGGCAGTAGTGGGAAACTGTCAGGGGAAGGAGGGTGAAATTGGCAGTTGAAGGAAACTGCTAGGGGAGGGAGGGGCATGCCTCATCAACAAGGGTACCTGCATGATCAAGGTTATATACCTAACCCTGAAATGTACCCCACGTCTTTATAATAAAAATTTTTTTAAAAGAAAGAAAACTAGAACAGTGACACATGACACATAAAGTAGCTACTGCCATAGGGGTTATGTTTTTGGTTGACGTATCGTCAGCCAGCATTTTATGAGTTTCATTGCCTAGGCTGGTAGGACCCTCCACATCTTTTCCTGAGGCATGCTGTTTTGCTTTTCAGTTTCAACTGTTCTTTCAGCACAGACAGTGGTCTTTTCCTCTTGAATGCTACCGTCTTCCTATCTTCATAACACTGAAATTTTGATTACAGTGCCCTTAGAAAAAAAATTCTTCCTCTCTTTGTTCATCAATAGACAGATAAATTCTCCTCCCCAGATTTCTGCCCTCCCAATGCCAGCCCCTCCTCTCGATTTTCCAGGGTCTGCTGCTGCCTCTCAGGTTCAGTCTTTGGCTCTTCCAGCTTTCTGACATGTGTTTTAGATACGGCCACTTTCTAAAAATCAGGCACCACTGACATGGAGAAGGACACAGCTGAAAAGATGGGTTTAATAAAATTGAAGATCATTTTACTATCCTAAAATCATTTTGTATTATTGTTTCTGGGCCTTCCAAAGACTATATCTTGCATAAATAAACCAAAACATTTCTTCCACAAGAACTACTGCTCTGTCAAACTAAGCCTACAATCTGTCAATTGTCTAGCTTTGTGCCAGCAGAGGACAGGCAGGACACAATCTCCAATCCTCATTTTACCTAACACATAATTTCATCTCATACAAGGTAACACTGGGAATTGTATCAAGATTGTTAACACTTGGAAAATGATCCATTGGCCTTAATCAACACATACATTGATTAGCTGGCTAAAAGGCCTGGCACTCAAGATTTAAATTTTTTTTTGTGTTAAGCTTTCTGGAACAGACTGTTTCCCCAAATTCATGTGACCTCAGAACTAAAGCCAATGATTTTAAAGATTGATGGCATCAAAATCATACCTGCAGTTTATTAAAAATACAGATATATAGTCCTCATTCCTGACTAGAGAGATTATCTGTGTGCTGGGCTCAAGTATACATGTAAAAACTCTATATAGTTTGTTTTGATGTAAGATCAGAATTGAGAATGACAGGTTTCCTTTTCTGAGGAAATTGAAAGCACGGTTTAACCAATGTTGGCTGGTTTGTATTGTTGGCATCGAAGAACTGTTTCAATAAATGTCAGTCTGAGGATCTTAACACCATTAAGTACCAAAAGACTATTTTAAGTTTTAAATGCCAAAGTCTATTTTCCTTATTGTTTGCTGCTATTCATTTTCACTCTGTCAACCGGCAGAGGGTTGTGAAGTTATGCTGTAACGTGAATTCCGCTTAGTTCTGTTTTATGCATAAAAGCTCCCCTCAGGTGAGTAGAGTGGATGGTAAAGCATAGTTAGTGACTCCAGACTCTCTGATATAAACTGTAATCTAAGCTGCGTTCCCCGTTTGATCATCACCGTTGATCACCACCGTTGCAGAGCTCAGCAAAAGCTCCAAGCTTCAGTTGGAGGCCTGACATCCCCAAAAGGAAAGCTGTTTTGTTCTGGGAGACTTCACTGGACAGAGTCATGGTGAGATTCTGCTCAAAGTGTGCAAAACATGGAGGCCAGGCAACTGTTTTCAAAGAGTTGGAGAAACTGCCCTACTACAAAATAGTCACTTTATGGAGAAATACAGGCAGCTAGCTAATAAATTTAGGAAAAGCATGTAGCACTAAGAATGAGGAAATAGGCCGGGCACAATGGCTCACTCCTGTGATTCCAGCACTTTTGGAGGCCGAGGTGAGCGGATTGCCTGAGCCCACAGGATTGAGACCAGCATGGGCAACTTGGTGAGACCTCATCTCTACAATAAATAAAAAATTAGCCAGGTGTGGTGACTTGTGCCTACAATTCCAGCAACTTGGAAAACTGAGGCAGAGGGATCACCTGAACCCAGCAGGTCGAGGCTGCGGTTGTCATGAACGTGCCACTGTACTCCAGCCTGGGTGACAGAGTGAGACTCCTACTCAAAAAAAAAAAAAAAAAAACCAGAAAAACAGGACTGACAGGACTGTGTTATTAAAGAACTATATTCTTGAAGGTGAGGATAGTTGGGAATTTGCTGTGAAGGCTATGATTAGCTATTGCCAGCTGCAAACTACTGGGCCAGCTTTGCCAGTAGGTATTCAAAATGGTACATCCTATTCAGGAATGTAAACATGGTTTAATATGAGGAAATCAATGGACATAATATACTATATCAATAGGTAAAAACAGGTTTTTAAGATTTTAACAGTTGCTAAAAGCATTGGCTAAAAGTAATTTACTAATTATATTATTGTTATTATTATTATTATTATTATTGTTATTTTTTGAGTTGGAGTCTCACTCTGTCACCCAGACTGGAGTGCAGTGGTCGCTCCCGGCCACTGCAGCCTCGACCTGCCGGGCTCTGGCGATCCTTCCACCTCAGCCTT
>NW_007252175.1:137712-174069 GCF_000164805.1 Carlito syrichta | reverse complement strand
TTCCACACCCGGCTGATTTTTTGATTTATTGTAGAGATGAGGTCTCGCCTGCCCAGGCAGGTCTCGAACCCGTGGGCTCAGGCAATCCATTCACCTCAGCTTCCCAAACGCGTGGGATTACAGGCTGAGCCACTGATCCCGGCTTGTTATTATTATTATTTAGAAACAAGGCCTCACCCTGTTACTCAGCCTAGTACAGTAGTACAATCACAGTTCACTGTAACCTCAAACTCCTGGGTTCAAGTGATTCTCCTGCCTTAGCCTCCTCAGTAGCTAAGACTACAAATGGGTGCTTGTAGAGACAAGGGTCTCACTATGTTTTCTTTTTTAGTTTTTTTTGTGAGAAGTGATCTCACTATGTTTTGCTGTTTTGTCCAGGCTGGTCTTGAATGTCTAGCCCCAGGTGATCCTCTCATCTTAGTGTTCCAAAGTGCTGGGATTATAAACATGAGCCACTATTCCTGGCCACTTTTTTTTAAAATCTAAAAATAACAATTAGAAAGTCTTTCATAATATAATAAAGTGCAACTAAAATTATACAACCAGTGCTGACAAGAGTATGGTGAGACACGTACTTTCGTTCACTGTTAGTGGCGATGTAAACTGGTTCAACAACTGTGCAAAATAAATAAATATATATTTCACAATGCACATTTTTTTTTAACTTTGACACAGTAATTCAAATTTAATAATTCTTTCTTAAGGAAAAAAATCCAAAATGAGGATTAAAAACTCTAAACACAGAGATGTAAGTTTGAGAATTATTTATTATAGTAAAAAAAAAATTGGAAGTAACTGTATCAGAGATATTCAAAATGTCTGAGTGTGCATATCTTAAGGTTAAACAAAACTTTGACATGCATCTCCTTTACATATCTAGTTATTTATGTATTAATTATGCATGTGTACTTATGTGTTATATTATGTAATATATTTTGGGCTACAAAGTAATGTAATATATTATATACAATAGATAAGCATAGACACAAGAGAAATTTTAATAATGAATTAAAATATTATTATCAATACTATTAATTTTTGAGTTAAGTAATTGTGATTGAATATACCTTATATTTTTGAAAATACTGGCTTAACACTTTCTGTTTAAGCAATTTTAGGTCTACCTTTGAGATCACTATTTTTTATAATTTTTTTAAAAAGAAGTTTATTGAGACAAAATTTGCATACGGCAAAATTTTATCCCTTTTAAGAGTATAGTTTAATGAGTTTTGACAAATGTGTATAGTTCTGTAACCACTACCACAAGCAAGATATAGACTATTTCCCTAACCTCAAAAAGTCCCCCCGTTCCCTTATGAACTAAATCCCCTACTCCAGCCCTAGCCCCTTGTCCTGGCCATCACTGATCCCATTTCTGCTTCTATAGTTTTGCCTTTTTCAGAGTCATATATATTGTATAATTTTTATATCTGACTTCTTTTATGTTGCCCAGTGCTTTTGAGATTTATTCATGTTGTTGAATCTATCAGTAGTTTCTTACATTTTATTTGTGAGTAGTACTCCTTGCATGGCTGTTGCAACAATTTATTCACTCACCAGTTGACGGACATTTTGTTGTTTTCAATTTTTGGCTATTATGAATAAAACTGGCTGGCTAGGGAGGCTGAGGTGAGTGGATTGCCTGAGCCCGCGGGTTCGAGACCCGCCTGGGCAACTTGGTGAGCCCTCATCTCCACAATAAATCAAAAAATTAGCCAGGCGTGGTAGTGTGTGCCTGTAGTTCCAGCTACTTGGAAGGCTGAGGCGGAAGGATCGCCGGAGCCCAGCAGGTGGAGGCTGCTGTGGCCAGGAGCGGCCACTGCACTCCAGTCTGGGCGACAGAGTGAGATTCCAACTTAAAAAAAAAAAGAAAGAAAGGTCTATTAGGGTAAGACCTAATCCAATATGACTGCTATCCTTAAAAGAAGATTAGAGGAGCACAAAGAAGAAATAAGTGAAGTAGAACCTGGGGGTGATTCCTAGAGTTGAAAGATCACAAGAGGAAAGCCCCTCTAAAATGATGGAGGAGGATGAGAAAATACCAAAACCTAAATCTGCAGTTTTACCACCGGATGTTCCTTAAAAAGAACATGTGAATGAAGCATTCATTGAGGATGCAAGTGCAGGTAAGTCAACTACTGAAGGACAAATAATGTATTTGACTGGAATGGTTGACAAAAGGACACTTGAGAAGTATGAAAGAGAAGCTAAGATTTTTACAAAGAGAGAGAGAAATTTGGTCCTTGTCTTAAGCTTTAGACACAAATTGGGAAGAATGAAACAAGGGTAAAACAGTAGGAGTGATTTGTACCTATTTTCAAACCTAAAAGAAGCACTTCGCAACTCTGGATGCCCCTGGCCACAGAGTTTTGTCCCAGATATGTCTGGTGGTACCTCTCAAGCTGACTTGATGGTGCTGGTAATCTCACCCGGAAAAGGAAAGGACATTCACTTCAAGCCCTGCTCAGGACCTACTTGCACTAATCTCAAAGAGCAATCATATTCTTGTCCTTGGTACACTGGATTACCATTAACTCCATATCTGGATGATTTGCCAAACTTCAATAGATCAGTTAATGGACCAATCAGGTTGTCAGTCATGGATAAATACAGGAATATGGGCACTGTGGTCCTGGGGAAACTGGTATTAGAATCTGTTTATACCTGGATGGACTTAAAGTCTATAATACTGAGTGATGTATCACAGAAACAAAGAACTGAGTAACATGTTCTCACTTATAAGCAGACCTTGAGCAATTATCGTAATACTATAAGGAAAGGATTGGCAGTAGTGGGAAACTGCCTGGGGAAAGGAAGGTACACCTCATCAACAAGGGTACCTGCATAATGAGCATTTGTATACCTAACCCTGAATTGTACCTCACATCTTTAAAATTAAAAATTAAAAGTTAAAAATAAAAACCTGTTTGAAGAGGCCAGCAGCTTGTGATGGTGTCAAACAATCACAATGTGGAAATTCTTGGAATACTTTCCAGTGACATTGATACTGTAGCCTCAGGTGAAACCTTCAACATCAGACCTAAGAGAATTGAAGAAGAGATTCTTCCAGGATTCCTACTTTGTCATCTTAATACTCTTTTCATTCTGGATGCACATTTGATATGATTATAGAACACAAATCCCCCATCTGCCCAGGGTATAATGCAGTGCTGCATATTCACGCCTGTATGGCAGAAGTTGAAATAACAACCTCAATCTGCTGGGTAGAAAAAAATCAGGAGGAAAAAAAAGTAAGACTTGACCCTCTCTTGTGAAGCAGGGCCAAGTATGTATTGCTCATTTCAGGACAGCAGGAGACCTTTACAGGCAGCATCTGCCTCGCTTTACCTTAAGAGATGGGAGTTAAGACCATTGCAATTGGTAAAGTTCTCAAACTGGTTCCAGAGGAAGACTAAACATTTTCTTAATACTGTGGATAAAATTTATTGCAAAAGTCAATTCACGTCACCTTGATTTTCTTAATAATGTCTTTTGGAAAGTAGAGTTTGAGATTTTGACTGCATTCAATTTATTATTTTTTAAAGTTATGGTTCATGCTTTTTATTGATGCTTTTATTTTGATCTTCAAAACTACTTTCTTGAAGTACAATTGCAGTAAACTAAACTGTACAATTTGATAATTTGTGACATATACACCTTTGAAATCATCACCACAGTGAAGATAAACATTTCTATCATTCCCTTCCAAAAAGAAGTTTCCTAGCCGGGTGTGGTGGAGTGTGTCTGTAGTTCCGGTTATTTGGAAGGCTGAGGTGGAAGGATCGCCTGAGCCCGGCAGGTCGAGGCTGCAGGGGCTGTGAGCATGCTGCTACACTACAGCTTGGGCGACAAGAGCGAGACTCCAACTCAAACAAAAAAAAGTTTCCTCCTGCCCTTTGCAAACCATTCTCTCCTCTGTCCCATCCCTAGGCAATCAATGACCTTCTTCCTGTCACTATAAGTTAGTTTGAATATTCTAGAATTTTGTCTAAATTAAATCACACAGTATGTGCTTTTCTGTGTTTGCATACCTTCTCTCACCCAGGTAAGTGTTTTGAGATTCATGCATGTTGATGTAGGCATCAATAATTCATTCCATCCCATTCGTTACCATAAGTTGTTAATCCATTTACCTGTTGTTTGACATTCCGTTTTAATGCTTGTCATACTTGAGAAATTTTTGCTTCACAAAGATGTCGGCTGAAGTGAAATGCAATATGAAATTCATTTGCTGAATTGCCCTGCTGAATTGCCCTGCTAGGAAACTTTTCCAACTCTTCGCCACAAAGACAACTGGTTTTGTTGAAATCCCAATCTGCCCTCATTTCAGTCTGTTGACATTACAAATTAATTGGATATCATTAAACAATTATATTTGTGATAAGAGTGTGTTATATCCACCGAAGTCTTTTATAAGTGATTTTATTTTGTTTTTACTAACATATTTTTAAGTGGGCTAGAAAATTTAGCTTCTAAATGTTTTAAGCACATAGATCAGAGAGTGATACATTTACATTACTTTGGGCATTTTATAGGTGGCATATTTACAATATTTTGGACATTAAAATCATTTAATGATTGAAATACTTCAAAATATTCTGTTTTAAATATTCTCCCCTTTGTGTAATTTTCTTCTGAATAGCAGCTACTTTCTCATTTATGGGTAAAATGTCATCTTGAAGTTAAATATTTAATGTTTGCTTTTCTGAAAATCTTAGTTAGCTAGCAGATTATAGACTTTAATTTATTAGAAATGAAAAATAAATGAATATGTATCTTTTTGTGAAAGGAAAATGAGCAAAGAACCTTTATATTTGCTTGACAAATCTCTTAAGTACTACACCCAAAATGACCAGAACACCTTTTTATGTTATAAAAGATTTTTAAGGACGGATGTGGTGGCTCACACCTATAATCCCAGCACTTTGGGAGGCTGAGGTGAGAGGATTGCCTGAGCCATGATTCAAAACCAATCTGGGAAACTTGGCGAGACCCATCTCTACAATATGTCAAAAAGTTAACCAGGCATGATGGTGCGTGCCTGTAATTCCAGCTACTCGGAAGCTGAGGCGGAAGGATCACCTGAGCCCAGCAGGTTGAGGCTGCGGTGGCTGTGAGCATGCCACTGCAGTCCAGCCTGAGTGACAGAGTGAGACTCCAACTCAAAAAAAAAGACGTTAAAAATTGTGTTTAATTTACTTAAATATATTGTAATTTTAAGACCTTTTTAAAAACAGAATGAACCACACCAGTAACATTCTGTAGAGCTTTATGAATGTCTCTTTTCAACTTGTGTACTGAAAAAACTAATAATCCAATAAATTAATTTCAAATGTGCTAATACACCTGTAATTTTATTCACAGCAATTTTAGAAGAAAACTTTACTTAATTCTGTTATATCAACAGTAATTATACTTCTAAAGTTTTCCTATAATGCATTTTTACTATGATAATGTATCTTCTCTAGTACATATTTCCTTTAGTAACTCAGAAAAAGTTGTTGCACTTTTAAAACAGAATCTAGCAAATACCATAAGCTGAGACATTATTTTAATTTTAATTTCAGCCAACTCTATAGCAAGCCTCCCACATAATACTCATTTGTTCAATTCTTTAGCTATGTTTTCTGTGAATCTTCCAACACTAATTAACTACAAAAATATTTCACCATATTTTCTGCTTTTTTGAGTCATTTTTAAAAATCATGCCATGCCAGTACAATATTGCTTCCTCAATTTTATGCATATTTTGTCTTTGTTATTAAGAAACCCAAAATGGAGTTCTAAACTTTACATTTAGTGCAATTTTGTAAACACTGAGTTGAATTTTACATCAATATAAACACTGGTAGAAAATGTAGAAGTATGTCTCTTGTCTTCATATTATAGATGCTTTTAAAAAAAATCTAATTGTGATGGCTTTGTTCTATAAATCAGTATTTCAAGGCACAATACGAGGGGGACCCCCCAAAAACCAGGATTTATTTATATAAAATTGTGTATTTATTCTTACATGTTTAAACTTCAGTCACCTTCAAAGTCCCTGTTTGATGCAATAGACTTATTGAGACACTTTTTCTGCAGCTCAGAATAGTTTTGGAACTAGTCAATTCTGATGCCTTTTAGCGCGCTGCCTACATTTCCCTCTGAGGACTTTTTTTCATCTGGGGAAACAAACAAAAAAAGTCCCTGGGATGAAGTCGGGTGAACAGGGAGGGTAGGGCAGAGGGTTGTGCCATTTTTAGGTCAAAAACTGCTGAACACTCAGCGTGATGTGAACAGATTGTTCACGTAAATCACCCATCATGAAATGGGCAAATATGTAGAAAGAATCTCCCCCCCAAAATTCACTGAAGTCAAATGCAGCCTCTCACAACAACGCTAGCTGGGACACTGATGTCAATGGGTCCCTAAAACACTTACCTTCTTTTTTTACTTTTAATATTTCTGATGAGTCTTGGAAACTTTTTTCATTAAAAAATGTATAAATAGGAATAAATTGTGCATGCCTGAAATATAAGTTTGAGCCTTTAGCAGAGATTGTCCTCTATGCCCTTAAGCTTTTAGACTAAGGACCACCCACCAGTGACACCTCCAGGAAGCATGTTAGAAATCACTACAAGCTCTCGTCCTAATGCATAACATATTCTACGTGTTTTGAAGTTTTATGTGCTTGTTTGAAACTGATGAACTTTCAGGGTTCAGTGAGGGATTTTAAAATTGAGATTTTGGTTGGGATTACAGGGGTTTACCCCTGTAATCCCTACACTTTGGGAGGCCAAAGCAAGAGGAACACCTGAGCTCAGGAGTTTGAGGCTACCCTGGGCAACATTGCAAGACCTCATCTCTACAATAAATAAATACATAAATAAAATTAGCCGGATGTGATGGTTTGCACCTGCAGTCCCAGCTACTTAGAAGGCTGAGGTGGGAGGATCACCTGAGCCCAGGAGGTCAAGACTGTGGTGAGTATGATCATGCCACTGCACTCCAGCCTTGGCAACTGAGTGAAACACCAATTTAAAAATATATATATATTAATTAAAAATAAAATAAAACGGAGATGTTTTAATGATATTTTCAGTAGGTGCCTATTATCATTTTTAAATGGAGAATTTTGAAAATTTCTCATGTCCTTTTTGCTCTATTTAAAATAAACTGTAGCCAGTGACTGAGCAAAGGGCACAGTTATGAGGATGATGTATGCTGTGGGAAAGCTATCGGATGCCCAGTCTCCTATGATACTTTGACTGGGTGCTTATTATATCCCAGAGTAGATCCCTGATTGTGGTTCCAATGAAGCCATTAGCGGTAAGTGTCACCAAATAAAGTCAGTTACTGACTTATTCCTCTAAGCATGCAAGAAAATTAGCCTCAAGTGCTTGGAAAACTTTTTCCACAGCATATTTTCTTGTTTCCATTTTTAAGGTGCAGTCTTAAAAAAGAGCAGACACTAGAAAAAAATGTTCTTAGTCTCTAGAATTATCTGACCAGGGGAAATAGGTATAGTAATACATGCCTGCCCCAGTGGCTTTAGGACACCTTTATTCAAAGTCGCAAAATAGTTCGACATTTCAAAAGAAGGGAAAGACTTGCCATGGGTTAGTAAAGCTTGAGCAATAAGTGCCGTTCAATATGACACAGAGGTTTCTTTTTGTTAGATCTCTCTCTGAAACGGAGATTATAAATATGATTATATAAGTTTTAAAAATGTGTCCACAGTTTCGTTTTAAATTGAGCTACAGGCCCTTTGAAGCTCTTAGTGACATGATGGAGTTTTCTAATCAAACATGCCCATTGTTTGTGGCTTTGACTTTTTACACTAGCTGATGACCTAAAGTATTTTGCCATAAATAACTTATTTTAAGTCTTAGATAATTATTGTTTCCCTGCTTTTCTTCAACTCAGAGGCCTGAGCAAGACAGCTATGGCAGTGCAAGTGAAGGAGTTTTAGTAGACTGCTTCAGCAGTAAAGAATGACAACTCCTCTAAAAACTAATCACATTGGACTGGACTTGTTCTTAATCAGCTCCTGTTTCATTGCTTGCAACTTTGGGGGCTTTTTTTTTCCTTTTCATTTAAATTAAAATTTTTTTGTAGCCGGGCTCAGTGGCTCAGCCTGTAATCCCACGCCTTTGGGAGGCTGAGGTGAGTGGATTGCCTGAGCCTGCGGGTTTGAGACCTGCCTGGGCAGCAAGACCTCATCTCTACAATAAACCAAAAAAATCAGCCGGGCATGGTAGCGCATGCCTGTAATTCCGACTACTCGGAAGGCTGAGGCGGAAAGATCGCCAGCGCCCAGCAGGTCGAGGCTGCGGTGGCTGGGAGCGGCTACTGCACTCCAGTCTGGGTGATAGAATGAGACTCCAACTCAAAAAAAAAATTTTGTACATCAAAAGACACTATCAAGAGAATGAAAAGAAAACTGACAGACTGGGAGAAAATATGTGTGAATTATACATCTCATTATGGGTTAATATCCAGCATATATAAAGAACACCCACAACTCAACAACAAAACCCAATTAAAAAATGACCAAAAAACTTGACTACACCTTTCTCCACAGATACACAAATGGCTAATAATGGGGACTTTTTTTGTCATCTCTCTCTCTCTCTCTCTCTCTCTCTGGTTACCATCCCATTCTTGCAGAGAAAGTTTGATCAGCCTCAGGAAACCTGGTTCTCCCATCAGGACACCTTGGGTCCCCTCCTGCACCCTGGGCTGGATGGACTGTGATTCAAAAGAGACCAGAGGCTGGGCGCAGTGGTTCAGTCTGTCATCCCAGTACTTTGGGAGGCTCAGGTGAGAGGATTGCTTGAGTTTGGAAGTCCAAGAACAGCCTGGGCAACTTGGTAAGACTTCGCCTCTACAACAGATCACAAAAACAAGCCGGGTGTGGTGGCATGCATCTAGTTCTAGCTGCTTGGAAGGCTGAGGCGGAAGGATCACCTGAGCCCAGTAGGTTGAGGCTGTAGTACTCGTGACATGCCACTGCACTCCAGTCTGTGAGACATCAACTAAAAAAAAAAAAAAAAAAAAAAATGAGACCTGTCCTTGTAGATGTGGTTTTAAAACCTCAGGTTCCAAAACAAATAAGGGTTAATGCTTGATTTTGTTTCTCCTTGTTTGTCTTTCCATGATACCTAAAGATAATCAGATTTCAGCATAAGCAACTTGATTTCTTTGCAGTGTACACCTCCATTTGAACTACCTCTGTTATTCTGACTTAATTTGTGGTTTATTACAGTGGTCCCCGACCTTTTTTGTCATCAGGTATCAGTTTCATGGAAGACAATTTTTCCATGAATGGGGGAAAGTGGAAAGGGGGTTGTGGGTAGAAGTTTTCAGGATGATTCAAGTGCATAACATTAATCATTTATAATCTGTTATTACATTGTAATATATAATGAATTATTTATACAACTCACCATAAAAAAAGGGTATGAATGAAGTGGTAAATAAAATAATGGGTGGGCCACATGTGGACTAAAATAAATGTTGGATTTTAAGCAAAAGAAACAATCAAGAAAGCAGGGAGACAACCCAGAATAGGAGAAATATTTGCGAATTATGTATCTAACAAGGGCCTAACATCCAGGATATACAAGAAACTCAAATAAACTGAAAGAAAAAAAACAAAACGAGTCTATTAAAAAATGGGCAGAGCACATGAATAGACTTCTCAAAAGACATATGAACAGCCAAACATACACCAGATACATGAAAAATCGCTCAGCCTCACCAATCATCAGAGAAACGCAAATCAAAACTATAAGGAGATACCACCTAATGCCAGTAAAGATGGCCATCATTAATAAATCAACAAAACAATAGATGCAGGTGTGGGTGCAGAGAAAAAGGAGACACTTCTACACTGTTGGTGGGAGTGCAAACTAGTCCAACTTCTCTAAAAAATAGTGTGGTGATATCTAAAGGAAATAGAAATTGACCTTCCATATGATCCAGCAATTCCCCTCTTGGGAATTTACCTAGAGGAATACAAATCATTCTACAAAAAAGATACCTGGACATGCATGTTTATTGCTGCACTATTCACAATAGCAAAAATATGGAACCAACCCCACTGCCCATCAAAAGTAGACTGGATAAAGAAAATGTGGTACACGTATATGATGGAACATTACAGAGCCATAAAGAAGGACAAAATCATGGACTTGTCGGCAAATTGGATGGAATTGGAGACAATCATTCTTAGTGACCCATCACAGAAACAGAGAAATGGATACTATATGTTCTCACTCATAAGTGGGACCTGAACATTAACCACAATAACGCAAGGCGGGGGTGGGATTGGCATTTGCAGGACACTACTAGGGAAAGGAGGGAAGGGTGGCCCAAAACAACACAAAGCCTACCTGATCCTAAACCAGGGGCAGTGAGGACCAGTCGGAGGCCCAACTTCACCTGCACATATATACCTAATCCTGACTTGTACCTCATACCTTCATAATAAAATAAATAAAAATAAAAACAAAAAGTGTTGGATTCTGGTTTAAAGCCCACCCCCAGATGCAGGTGTACAGTGGAAATACATCAACTTGCTTGCCACTCACTGATAAGGTTTTCATGTGAGTCTGCAAGCAACTGATTCATTATGCTTTTTGTGTAGTCAAACCTCCCTGCTCATGTTAACCTGAATTTGCAGCTGTTCTCCAGCACTGGCATCACTGCCTCAGCTCCACCTCAGATCATCAGGCATTACGTTCTCATAAGGAGCCGCAACCTGGATCCCTTGCATGTGCGGTTCACAAAAGGGATCATGCTCCTAGGAGCATCTGATGCCACTGCTGATCTGACAGGAGGTGGAACTCAAGCAGTAATGATTCAGAGTGACTGTGATTCAGAGCAGCTGTAAACACAGATGAAGCTTCCCTCATTCACTCACCACTCACCTCCTGCTATGTGGCCCAGTTCCTGACAGGTCACAGACCGGTACCGCTGGTTTACTACATAGTCTTGGTTCTATTATAGTGGTCTAAACCACCCAGTTTGGGAAATAGAGCAGCATGGTCTCCTGAATTTTGCGGAGGAACAAATTCTTGGAGAGATTTTCAAGTATAAGATTACTACTAAAGAGTCAACGAATGTTATTTGTTTTTAAAAAATCCATACTTGAAACAGCTTAGTCAACGAGTATATGAGTATTTATTGACTGTAAATTATTTTCCAGGCACAATCTTAAAAATCAAAGGGCAGAAATCAAGCAACTTAATTCATCCTTCCATCTTCAATCAGTTCAATCATTTACTCTTCTTCTCCTTCCCCTAACCTGTTCTTTCAGACTCCAAGCTCCCATTCTTTCTGTAACTTCAAAATGGTATCTAGGTTTCTGTAATTCATTGGGAAGTTGGGTCTTCATCCTGAAAACTCCCAAGTATACACATTAAATAAAATAAATTTAATTAAATAAAAGTGTATACACATTAAATTAAAGTGTATACTTTTTTGGCCTATTAATCAATCTCCTCAGGCCAGTGATCTTTGTCAGTACATCTTTAGGGAGCCAAAGCCTATAGCCTTTACAGAGACAAACTTTCAGTTATGAGATGAGTAAGTTCTGAGGACTTAATGTACAGAACTGTAACTATAGTTAACAGTACTGTGTTGTGTACTTGAAAATTACTAAGACAGTAGCCCTTTAGTGTCCTCTCTCTCTGTGTGTGTCTCTCTCTGTCTCTCTTTCTCTCTTTCTCCCTCTCTCTCTCTCTCTCTCTCACACACACACATACACAGATAACTATGAAAGATGATGGATGTGTTAAATTAAGAGTAGCCTAAATGCTTCTCCTTATATGTTTTAATTTTGCCTAAAGCTTTTTTCATATTCAGTGAACTAGCTGGATGTCTAAACAGACTATAACCTACTCTTGTGCCAATCACCAAATTTTGACCAAAAGTGACCAACTATTCAAATCTGGTTCAAATAAGGCAAACATTGAGCTGTCACCAATCCAACTGGTCCTATACCTCACTCCTGTTTTCTTTTTCTTGAGTTGTAGTCTCACTCTGTTCCCCAGACTGGAGTACAGTGGCACACTCATGGTCACCGGAGCCTCGACCTGCTGGACTCAGGCAATCCTTCTGCCTCAGCCTTCCAAGTAGCTGGAACTACAGGTATGAGCCACCATGCTCAGCTAATTTTTTGATTTATTGTAGAGACGAGGTCTTGCCAAGTTGCCCAGGCTGATCTCAAACCCATGGGCTCAGGCAATCCTCTCACCTCGGCCTTCCAAAGTGCTGGGATTATAGGCATGAGCCACCATGTCCAGCCTCACTACTGTTTTCTGTATGTCACTTTCCAGAAAGCTTCCACCACATGGCTGTGCTGGAGTCTTTCTGCATCTGCTCTGATTCTGTGGGTTGCCCAATTCATGAATCATCCTCTGCTCATTTCAACTTTGCTAATTTTTCTAAGATTTTTCTATTAACAGATGATGTCAGAAGTGGGACTCAAAGTAGAGCCTCCAGTGACTCCCAGGAGCACTGAGTGACCAAGTGAGGTGCCCGTCAGGCCAACTGTGTTCAGTACTCACAGCAACTGGGGATCAATCTTTTAGATTCCAAAGTTCTGCAGATTTGTGTTTTGAGCTATCTGAATTTATCTGAGCAAAGTTCTGGTCCTAACTGGGTTTGAAAGTCATGACAGAAACTGAACTAAATTCAGGATCAGATTGGATGCAATAATTAATTGGCTTGGACTGAGTTAAGGCCTCTGATATCTGACTGGCTCAGACAGAAACTAGTATTAAATGCCAACACTGCATGGGGAGCAAACTTTGGCTTTTGGAAATCTGCAGAGATTTTTGTATTCTTCCCCTTTTGATTATTTTTCTTGCATGCTTAGGTAGGGAAAAATCATTGACTAAGTTGATCAAGGGGGTCTGAAAGCAACACTCAAAGCAAGATTCAAGATAAGGATGCAGAAAAAGGGAACACTTCTACACTGTTGATGGGATTGTAAACAAATACGACCTCTGTGGAAAAGAGTTTGATGATTCCTAAAACTCTAAAAAATCAACCTTCCATATGACCCTGTAATCCCCCTACTGGGAATATACCTGGAGGAACTCAAATCATTCTATGAAGAAGATACCTGCACACACGTTTATTGCAGCATTGTTCACAATAGCAGAAACATAGAACCAACCGTGCTGCCCATCAAAAGAGAACTGAATAAAAGAAATGTGGTACATATACATGATGGAATATTACACAGCCATAAAGAAAGACAAAATTATGAACTTTGCAGCCACATGGATGGACTTAGAATCTATAATACTGAGTGACCTATCACAGAAACAAAGAGCTGAATACCACATGTTCTCACCTATAAGCAGACCTTGAACAATTATCATAATACTATAAGAAAAGGATTGGCAATATTGGGAATCTGCGGGGGGCGGGGGCCGGGTAGAGAGGGGAAGAGGGGAACACGCCTCATCAACAAGAGTACTTGCATAATGAACATTTGTATACCTAACCCTAAGTTGTAACCCACATCTTTAAAATTAAAAAAAAAATTAAAATTAAAAATAAAAAGACTATAAGAAAGGAATTGGCAGTAGTGGGACACTGCGGGGGTGCGGGGGGCACAACATCAATAAGGGCACCTGATCTCAAACCAGGCAAAGTGGGGACCAAAGAGAGACCCAAACTTTACCTACTTGTATTGTGTCCACGTGTATACCTAGTCCTGAATTGTACCCCACGTCTTTAAGATAAAATATTAAGGAAAATAAAAGTAAAATAGTTGGCTTTAAAAAAAAAGATTCAAGATAAAAATGTGATCCTTAATTTCTGAAAAACTGAGTACCTTCTAGCTTATATGTGTAAGTATTAGGCCTCAGAAGCAGCCAATGTTTATAGAAATGACAAACTCTTACAAAAATAATTTGAAATCACAATGAAATGTTTTGAATGAACAACACTGCACTTTAAGAAGTATACTTGAAAATGAGGGCTCCCAAATTAGTCTCATTCAGGAATGCCTCTTGGTGTGTGGAAGATTTCAGTATTTTTACTGCTTTTTTTAAAAGACTCTTTATAAAAGGTAAATAAAAGCCTTAAGTGACTAATTGGTAAGAAAAATTAGATCTGTTAACTTTTGGCTTAGTTACTATCCCACCCTGAAGATAAAAAGAAAGCTATTCTAGATAAGGTGTTTATAAAAGAGAGGCCCTCAACCAGGCTCGGTGGCTCAGCCTGTAATCCCAGCGCTTTGGGAGGCCAAGGTGAGTGGATTGCCTGAACCCACAACAGGTTCAAGACCAGCCTGGGGAACTTGGTGAGACCACGTCTCCACAAAAAATCAAAAATTAGTCAGGCATGGTAGCGCGCACCTGTAGTTCCAGCTACTTGGAAGGCTGAGGCAGAAGGATCGCCAGAGTCCAGCAGGTCGACGCTGGGGTGACTGTGAATGTGCCACGGTACTCCAGTCTGGGTGACAGAGTAAGACTCCACCTCAAAAAAAAAAAAGATAGGACCTCAGGTAAAGTAGGCTTGTTTCTACTTCATATCTATCTATGCTGAATCCAAGCCTAGAGAATACTTTCTTTGCCCTGTTCCTTTAATGGGCTCTACCCTGAACTCAGTCATTTTAGCCAAGAAAGAGTAGCTCAGTGTAAGACCTATCAAACCAAAATACACTTTTCTGGTATTTAACTGGTTATCTTGAAGCTCTTTTGTAAAAGAAAGTTGCATCTGCAAAGGAAATTTCCATTTGTAAGGTGTTCTGAGAGGGAGGACTGAATCACTAGAAATTTTTTTACCTTTGTTTTCAATTAACTAAGATGCCATCTTGTCTACTTTGTCTTTACATGCAACATTTTTTCCCATGATTTGAGCAAATGATGATACAATATTTAAGCTTAAATCTTAGCTCTGTGCTTTTGCAAAGTACATTTTCTTGTTTCACCCAAGAGTTGCCCCTTTAGGAATGCAGATTTAGAGTTGCCTAGCTAACAATTGCTTAAGGCAATTAAACAGGCAATTGGAAGATTGATAGTCTGAGAGGGGAATGAAAAAATGATTTACAAGCTGGCAAATGAGAATCCTTTATAAAAGCGGTAATGTTATAGGCCAAGGCTTTGGGAACAGGGGTGTCTTATATTTCTCATGTTTGATTCAAAGTTGTTTATTTACATGTACTAAGATAGCTTCTTGATTGTTGTAATTTCCCATCCTCCTAAGGAGCCATCAACACGATTGGATCTTGGGTCATAAACTTCCCTAGGCTTTGTTTATTCAGTCTGGGGGTTAGTAAAGGAATTAGAAAATCTTGAGTCATGCCATTGTTAATTTCACCTTGGGGGTGGGTGAAGGGCTATGGAGTATAAATTCTAAGTTGTACTGTCTGGGAGCAAGTATTTTTGGGATGAGCACACCAACTTGTTCCCTGATTTCAAAGCATCCATTTCTCCAGCTCTCTGCCTCTTGTCTCTGATTGACCTCAGAGCAGCAATTTATTAGGCTGGAACAATTTGGTGACTCTACCAGGATCCTGCTGCTTGCAGCTGGCCAGGTGTCAACCAGGGATACTCCTCAGAGACTCTGCAACTGCTGAAATCTCTTTGCTGTAGCTGTGGCAAATGCTCAAATATAATTCTTGTATGATTGAGTGAATGAACACAGAAACACATGAGTTGAGTAACTGCTTTGGGGTCAGTAGTTGGCCCCATGGCAATCACCTGGGATGACAAAATATCTCCCACTAACCCTATGGCAGAAAGGGGGGCTGGTAGCAGTTAAATGTATTTCCTTTTGAAAGTCAAGTGGCTCAGCCTGTAATCCCGCCTTTGGGAGGCTGAGGTGAGTGGATTGCCTGAGCCCGCGGGTTCGAGACCCGCCTGGGGCAGCGAGACCTCATCTCTACAATAAATAAAAAAAAAAAATTAGCCAGGCGTGGTAGCACATGCCTGTAATCCCGGCTACTCGGAAGGCTGAGGAGGAAGGATCGCCGGAGCCCAGCAGGTCGAGGCTGCGGTGGCCGGGAGCGGCCACTGCACTCCAGTCTGGGCGACAGAGTGAGACTCCAACTCAAAAAAAAAAGAAAAAAGAAAGTCAAGTGGCAAGCTCTGAAGACCAGCCAGGCCAGTTTTGTTTTAAAAAAGCCAAGTAGCCAAAGACTGATGGTTCTCATGGAAATGCAAAAGAGTAACTAATTCACAGACTTATCCCAAACCCCTCTTTTGATGTTGAAAACCCCTCTTTTGAAGTTGACGGTTTACAACTCTGCAGTTCCTGGAGACCATTTGTTCTTTGAAAGATTTGATTTTTCTGAACACCACCTTGTAAATTCCAAAAAGAGTGTGTAATCGCTAAACACAACCACCTCCCTTACCTAAACGAAGGTATAAGACCCTGCTTCTCCCGTTCTGTGGGGCTCGACCTGAATGTGTTAGCCGGTAGAGTCTGCTGAGCCCTCCGGCATAATAAAGTTGCCACTTCCTATAATAGTCTAGGTGTCACCGCCTCTCTATTTCCCGCTACATAGCGATTCTCCAAGCTACATCACCGCTGTTTATGGCCGACGTCCCTTCACTAACAGGCTGGGAGAAAGTGGGATCTGGAGTGGATGGGTTCATAGTTAAGCCATGCCAGATGGTGTGCTTGGAATAAGACGCCTTCCCATCAGGGTCTTGTAGACCAGGTTGAAGGTAATAGGGAAGCATAGTCCTGACTTGGCAGTGCTCTATCTGAGGATATCCTTTGGTCTGTTACTCTGTATCTGTGTGCTTTGTAAGTTCTGTGTTTTAAGTAGTTCAAATGGGGAATACTGAGTCCATCCCAATGGATAGCACACTGGGAAAAATATGGCAGATTGAAAACAATTTTATTGCCCATCTATGACTAAAATGCAATTTTTTAAAAAATTGTAATACTGTAATTGGTCTATGTACATTTTGGGATTTGGGGAGCAGTGGTTGGTAAGCGTTCTTTAAATTTTTATGCTAGCCCAGGTGCAGTGGCTCATGCCTATAATCCTAGCACTTTGGAAGACCTAGGTGTGAGGACTGCCTGAGCTCATGGGTTCGAGCCCAGCCTGGACAACTTGGCAAGACCTCATCTCTATGATTGAAAAAAAATTACCCGGGTGGCATGTGCTTGGAAGGCTAAGGCAGAAGGATCACCTGAGCCCAGCAGGTAGAGTTGGTGATCATGAGCAGCATACCACTGCACTCCAGCCTAGGCTACGGAGTGAGACTCTGACTCAAAAAATTAAAAAAATTTCTATGCTATCTTGCAATTAGAGTTGTTTTGTCTAAGGGCAGGAAAACTGGGAGAAATTCTGTATGTACAAGCACGTAAGTTGTTGCATAATCAGGATGTAAAAACAGACAGGAATACGCTGATGGCTCAGAGTTTCTGTCAAGGTGTTTAACAGCCAAGAAGCATGAGAGGTTAAGACTATGAAACATACAGCAATCTTGCCGACAGCTGGAGCTTCTCAGACCCAAAAAGGACCAGAGAAGGAAGACAGGAAAGACTTAGAAAGGATCAGTGTGCTTATTGCAAAGGAACTGGGTGTTGGATTATAGATTGTCATAAGAAAATCTGCCCAGGAAATGCACAGCCTGTGACAGCCACGGTGCTGCCACAGCAACCATGTTCTTGTTCATTGTCAGCCCTAGTCCATGACTGTGATAAGGATTAAGGATGCCCAAGGCTTCTTTCCTTAGATTTGCAACTCATTGACCTCACCCCACAGGAGCATTGGGTACAGCTGACAGTGAGATCCCATAAAATAAATGTCCTCATGGATTCTGGGGTGACTTATTCAGTTACTCATAACGCATTTTTCAGACATGGCTGCCCATGTGGTTGGTTTAACCAGTAAAGTCCAGACCAACAGGTTCCTGCAACCTCTCCACTGGCAAGGTAGAAAAAGAACTTTTAGAGCATGCTTTTGTATGTTACCAACTATTCTATTTCTTTGCAAGATTTAAGAGCCATTAATGGAATTATAAAAAATATTCACTCCATGGTGGCAAAGCTCGTACACTATGCTAATGTCAATTCCTGGGAATCACTTATAGTTTACCTAGTTGAATTTGAAGAATGTCTTCTTTTGTGTCCTGGGGAAAGAGAAGATTCAGCTCCTCCTTGCCGTTGATTGGACAGAGCCAGACACTAATACTTGCTTTCGATACTGTTGGATTACTCTTCTGTAGGGAATTAAGAACTCTTCTCTTCTGTGCAATGAGTCCCTGGCTCAAAACTCAAGTGCTTGTTTTGCATTTAGAATGGGAAATGTTGAGTCTTTTCTAGCTGGTTAAATATTAAGATTTTTTCAGCAAAGAAAATTCAGAACTCCAATGGTTAACCTGCAACTATAGGATTAAACAAAGTCTTCTAAGCTCTCTATCTAGTTCTCTCTTTTTTTCTGCCTGCTTTCAATCTGCTGTTTACTAAGCTACTAGTTCTGAGCTACAACTCTTATACAACTCTGCTAGTTTTAACTAAAATGTAAGCATTGTAAACTTATTTGAAATTAAAAGGGAAAAAAGGTTTTAAAATAAAACTACCATGAACACTGTTTTTACCAAAATTTTGTCCACAGTCTTTGTTAACTTATCTGCTGGGGCAAACAAAGTTAGCCATGTTAAACAGAGATATAAGTTATATTTGGCTATCCTTTATAATAGTGAGTTTGTGCTATTCCATGGGAAGAATTTCTAAGAAAAAAAGTATTGAGTTTTTGTTTATATGTGTGTATATGTTTAAATGTGCTTATATGTATGTACGTGTTGTATGTTGTATCTAGCATGCTCCCAAATTGACTTATAAGTAAACAAGTACTCATAAATTAAATAATTCTGCTTTTATCTGTGTATTTGAACTTATGTCTATATGTGCTGCATATGTGATAATATGCTTAAATACAACTAGCTTTAAAATTGTTGGTAAAATAAAAATGACTTCAAAATTGTCAGTTAATACAATTTGATACTTCCTTGATTTGACTGTAAGATTATGTTTTTGAGTTGGAGCCTCCCGATTCTGGGGTTCATATAGGTGACCATTGTGAGGCCGGTGGACATGTTCTCAGTACCTAAACCAGCAGCTACAAGGCAGAATCTAGTCCATTATGACCCCTCTGCCCTGACCCAGCTTTGCCTCCTTGCTATTCTAACAGGGCTTGGATCCTGCAGGCATTCTCTTCACAGCCCTGTCTTCTGTCCTAAGCGCTACAGCTGGTATGTAAATTCAGAACTCAGGCCATTCCCTCATACCCATCTTGGGTGCCACGTGGATACTTGGTGCCACATGACTGAGGAAGATATTAGGGAGGGTACCTGTGTCGTAATTTCAGTATCATTTTCAGTAACTTCAAATCCTTTTTTGTTTGTTTTTCTGTAACTTAAAATCTTTAACTTAAAATGTTAAATTAAATTATAGATAATCATAAAATATCTAAGTCATTTGTAAGTATTAAAGACAAATTAAGTTTAACAGAGGTTGGCCAGGTGGGTGGCTCAAACCTGTAATCCCAGTACTTTGGGAGGCTGAGGTGAGAGGATTACCTGAGCCCACAGGTTCCAGACCAGCCTGGGCAAGATGATGAGACCTTGGCTCTACAGTAAATCAAAAATTAGCTGGGTGTGGTAGCGCGCTCCTTGGAAGGCTGAGGTAGAAGGATAGCTGGAGCTCAGCAGGTTGAGGCTGCGGTGGCCAGGAGCATGCCACTGCACTCTAGTCTGGGTGACAGAGTGAGACTCCAACTCAAAAAAAAAAAAAATGATTCAGGAATTGGGCAACTTTCTGAACCTTCTGAATCAAAGTAGGCTCAGAGAGACTCCAGTGCAGCCAGCCACATGGTAGAAGAAGATTTCTGAACAGAAGAAAAGTGACTACAGAAAATGGAAGTGAGACGCAGAAACAACTGGATAGGTTATAGCTCAGCATTTGCCTTATTAGAACCTTGTTTGAACAGTTGGCCTCCTTTGATTGGCAGAAACCAAGTGATTCACACAGAAAGGTAGACTACACAACCAGCTAGGTTACAGTTCACCATATGGAAGGGGTCAGACAAACCTCTAGGGTAAACCTAAAATATGCAAGGGTAGCTGTGGGCTAAACTTAATTTAACACATGTAAGTTAAAATACTAAATATTAATTATTAAATATAAATTTGTCTATATATTTTGGCATCTTATTTTTATATGACATATAAAAGCTAAATGTATTTAGATGTATTAACAATAATTTGCGGAAACATCTTTCTAAAAAATTACAAAATGATTTTAATCTACAAATACCAATATAAAACAGTTCAAAATTTCTCTAGGATTTTTACTAGAAATTGGTGTTACTAAGCGTTAATATGTAATTAAAATTATGAGATATAAAAGAAACAATTCTGTATGCAGAATGTATGAACAAAAGCAAGATATGCCTTTGGTGAGGAATGTTATAAAAGCATGAAAATGTGTGTTTTTTATAAAACAATTTTGTCTAGTTTAAATTTACTTAAAGTTTGTTTCAAATTGAAGGAATAAAGAAGATATAAATCAAACCAAAATATAAAATGCTAAAAATGGAATTTAAAACATTTGTAAGAGATCTGATTAAAAAGCTGACTGAGATTGGAGGGACTTGTTTATATAATTTTATTAAATTAGCTTTGGTATTGATAATACACTAAGGCAAAAAGAAAACTATTTCCTCTTTTGAGTAAAAAGTTCATGCAGTATTAATAAAACACAGTAAAATATTTTTGCTCACTGCCTGAGTAAACTATAAAATTAAAAATAAGAGAAGCAATAAGGAAAGACATTCTTTCCCATGCTGTCATTCTCAGGTCTTTTGATTGTTTGGAAAATTGAGTGTCCTTTCTACCAAAGAATAAAGGTTTCTGCTTTTTAAATTATTTTTATTACCACTTTGGCTAAGTGAATGACTATGATTTGTCAGTGACCTGTGATCCTATTTTGGTCAAACGTTTTATGCTTTTGACATATTAGACAGGCTGGCCCAAAATCAAATTACAACTTCAAAATTGTCTTTTTCTGACCTCCAACTTCAGAATGCCACAGAGGGTCCCTGCAGTATTCAAAAGAGAGCTAAACCAACTTATTTACTATGTCAAATCACATGGGAAGGATTGTCAAATAATAAATGATTTTTAACCTTTAAGTTATATTTTTATAAATATTTATAAGTACTTGCAAAATTGTATGAAATTCCTAAACTTCTGATATGTCTTAATATATGCTATCAGTCATAATTATAGTTATTATGTTAAATTATTGTAGGCCACAGAAATAACTAAATTCCCTTGTCAATTATGTCTTTACCTATGACCATTTTAAGTCATTCCCAAAGTAAATGGCTCAATTCTAATTCGGTTTTTAAACTTCACAAGCAAGGAAAATCCTAGAGTACTGTATCTTCAAGAAGTTTCATAAAAGAGTGGAAAAGACTCTGACAAGCACTTTTGAAGACAGATTTCTGATAATTTTAGGATCATATCATTTGGAATGTGTAAGAATTCCCAGAATTCTGATAAAGGATCTGACTGGTTTATAAAGCTGCTAATCCAAGGACAAGAATGAAAAGACTACCAAGAAAATACTTTGCCAGATTTTCATGCTAAACCAGAGGTACAGAAATTGTTTACATATACAATTTGAATGAACTTTGTGGTTTAAGTCAAATTACTTATGAACAGTGCTATGCACCTGAATTAGAGAAAGAAAATTGGAATTTAAGAGGATATGAATTCAATGTTAAGCACAAACTCACGGGGAGTCTGGAGGGCTACCTGGCTTTTCCTGGGTCTTTAGAGTTTCCATTATTAAAAGCTCTGCGTTCTGTGACTTATCATGGAAGAGATAAAATGATCCAAATTAAAAACAGGTATATTGGTGTGGTGATTGTTCTAAATTGCAAACGTGGTTTATGACCAATGTTTGTTTTGTCAAACTCATATTCCCCTGGAAAGACAATCAAAATGTTAGGTATGTTTCTACTATTTGATGGTTCATTTAAGTATTTGTAGAAAGAGTTCACTCGATTTTCATTTCCAATGCCTGTTTTCTAGATATATAGAAGGTTTTTGTATGTGTGGGCTGGAGTTCTAACAGTTGCTAAAGGGCTATTAGGAAATGTGTTTTCCTCACGGGACATTTTTGAAAAAAAATCTCCAGTGACAGAGGTAATTGTTTAACTTGACAAGTTGTAAAATAGTTATTAGATAACGTATAGATACAATCACATCAGGCAAAGCTAACTAAATTGACTGGATTGCTTTGGTCAAAGGTATTACAGATTGGTGACCATCAGATCCACTTCCAGTGGAAAACAAATTAATCCTTTATTAAAATAGTCACTGAAAGTCTAAGCACCTAATAATAGAAACTTATGTATCTTCTGCTACTAAATTCTGGCATGATTAAATGTTACAAGGCTTTAATACATTATGCCAAAGCTTATTTTCACCAGGTTAAGATTTTCATGGTCCACTGACTGAGGAAAATAAAATCCTTCATGATCTAGAACAAGGAGCCTGGGTCCTCAGAACATCAGAGAAAGACTACCTTTGCCACCCACACTGCAGCAAAACTTCAAGACCCTGAACCTTGAGTTCATACTTTCACAACTTGGAAGGACCTCCCTGGACTCTTGGAAATGTATACCCTTTGGAGACCTTAAGGTAAAGCTGACAAGGAAAGGTTCGTCTCCCCAGAAGCAGACATCATCCTCAGTGTAGATAACTTTTTCCCTAAGATAATGAATCAAGAATTTTGCTATCACAAGACTCTATTTCTCTATATTTTCCCCCCTTACTTTTGCCTCTGTGAACAATAGAACCATAAAAGGAAATCTCTTCGTCATTCATAGGGTATTCTTTTGTTTGTGGAGAATTTCATCGCCAACCTTTTACATCAACAATCTCATGCCTCATGCCATAGATGGAAGATAAAGAGTCAATGTGGGTGAGAAATTTTAATGGTAGCTTTATTGCTTCATAATGAGTCATGAATAGAACATTGGTTCACTCCTTTTCACTTACATTATAGGTTAAAGAGAACATAACCAAAAGGCCTTCAGTCTTCTGAGTGAGCACTACTTGTTAGGTCCCCATTTCGTGTTTTGGAATGAGTGAGGCAGTGATTAGAAATGTGTCCTTTATAATAAGCTCTATAGCAGATTCTACTGCATGGCTATGATTGCACAACAAACTTTAAATTCCCTTGTGAAAGCTGTACTACATCATACAATTGCTCTAGAATTGCCTAAGTAGAGAAGTATCTATGTAGTTGTTGATACTTCTTGTGCATGGAGGAATACGTTGGGTATTATAGTGATTTAGTTTTTGAGGATTAATGAACAGGTTGCTTGGTTGAAATGAGTAGACTCTATCTAGCTTATACTTTGATCTATTTGTTTTTGGTTGGTTTGGTTTGAGGGAGACCCTGGTTAAGGAGCATACTCCAAACTCTTGGTACTGTCTTCCTGATAGTCATAATAGTAGTTTTCCTGGTGTGCTGTATTCTCTCGAAAGTTTTAAATGTTTGCATTCTGCCATCCATAGAATGCCAAATGGTATCTCTTAACTAGAAAGACAAAAACTCAAAGAAATTCATGATTTTGAGGACACCATAATCTATAACTGAAGTACTGAGACTGAGAACCTATAATGATGGTAACTGAGAGTGAGTGGTACTAAGGCTCCAAGCTTCAGTCACACTCTCATCTAAGCCAGAACTCAACAGTCACACTCTCATCTAAGCCAAAAGAGGGAGGATTTTTAAACAAAATTACAGGAGGCCATTGCTTTAGACTGAGCTCTTGAAATAGATCCCAGCAGACCAGACAAAACCAAAATGGAGTCAATTATACTAAATGTGACATAATCAAATTGAAACTTTAAGAAAACAGGTTCTAAAACAGAACAGGTTTTGTTTTTCTCCTATGAATAGGCAATTTCGGAATAAACAGATCCCGTTTACTCTAACCCTCATAATTAAAAAGGAAAAAGCCTATAGTCCTTGTTCCCACTTTACAAAACCCACGGTTCTGCTATTTCCCAGCAAGATTTGAGACCAAATAAGCACATTTACAATAGTGATAGAGTGAAATCAATGTCTAAATCTCTGATCAAATCTCTCAAAATTGAGAGGATGATCAAAGGCGAAAAATTAAGTTTAGCCTACAGCTGCCTCCTTGCATATTTTAAGTTTGACCTAGTGGTCAAACCTGTAACCTCTGTACCTTTCTCTTAGTGAACTGCAATGTAACTAGATGTGTAAACGGATTAACCTACTCTTGGACCAATCACTAAGTTTCATACAATTATAGACAGCCAGCTGTTCAAACTGGGTTCAGAAAAAGGCAAACACCGAGGCTTAACCAATCCAGCTGTTTCTGTGCCTCACTTCTGTCTTTTTGTAGTCATTTGCCTTTCTCTGTCCATAAATCTTATTCCACCATGTGGCTGTGCTGGAGTCTCTCCAAATCTGTTGTGTATCTGAGGGTTTCTCGAATCATGAATCGTTCTTTGTACAATTAAACTCTGTTAAATTTAATGTGTCTAAGGTTTTCCCTTTAACAGAAATGTTAACTAACTTGACTGAGGTAATCATTTTACAATGTATTCACAATATGAAATACAATGTGAATACACAATGCATTCACAACTCATCACGTTGCACTTTAAATATATGCCATTTTATTTGTCAATTATAAATCCATAATACTTGTTATTCTCCTGTGTATACCCTATATTGACTTAGTTCTAGGTCCATAACAGTCCCTTTATTATTATTAATTAAATAAATGAACAAATGAATTAATTAATGAAAATCATTTTTACACACACACACACAAACCTTTGTAGAGTAACTCTGATGGTATTATTGTTTTAAAATATTTTTATTTTACTTTATAGTTTAGGGTGACTTATTATTTGAATAATGAAACCATTTGATACAAATAAATAAACACACACACACACACACACACACACACACACACAGGTTTTATGATAGAGAACACCAAGATAGTCTCATCACATTTCTGCTATAATTTCATGGCTTTGGAAAAAAACATAAAACGTTTGTTAGCAGAAGCAATGTGTAAGTGATAGATAGTTATTAACTATGTGACAAAAACAGAGGTGATGCAAAACCATCGAAACCATCAGGTAATTTCACATTGATCTGATCTTTTTTTTTAGTTGCAGTCTCACTCTGTCATCTAGGCTGGAGTGCAGTGGCACGCTCATGGCCACTGCAGCATCAACTTGCTGGGCTCCAGCGATCCTTCCTCCTCAGCCTTCCAAGTAGCCAGAACTACGGCACCTGCTACTACACTCCACTAATTTTTTACTTATTGTAGAGACAAGGCAGCCTCGAACTGCTGGGCTTCGGCAATCCTTCCGTCTCGGCCTTCCAAGTAGCTGGAACTACAGGCATGCGCTATCATGCTGGGCTAATTTTTGATTTATTGTAGAGACAAGATCTCACTTAGTTGCCTGGGTGGGTCTTGAACCCACGGGCTCAGGCAATCCTCTTGCCTCGACTTCCCAAAGTGCTGGGATTACAGACTGAGCCACCGAGCCAGGCCTCTTCTTCTTTCAATCAGCTTTCTCAGTTGAATCCATTTGAACATCTCTGATGTAGAGAGATGAAGAAATATAACCCAAGGCAAAGCTAACATAATTACTGTGACTCAGCATTGAATTCTACCTGAAGCCTACTGATAACATTAAAAAAAAATAAAGAAAAATGAAAAAATGATGAATTATATAAAAGAAGGTATGAGGTTATGGAAAAATTATGCACCTAGTCTATACCTCATATTATGCTAAGTTTTTAAAATATATCATATTTTAAAATTTCTCCCATATCAAATTATCCTTTTTTTGTATACAGAGGCCACTCAGGAAGTAGCGGTCAAATGATTGACTATATTTAGGTCATTTCAGATGGCTCAGAATCCAACCTATTTTAAATAGCCTAGAAATCTCAGTTATATTTGGAAAGGATCTTGATATATCCAGATGCTTAGCTGCCCATAGCAGACAGCATGCATATTTATAGGTACTATTAACTGAACACTTGCTAAGCTCCAGGCTGTGTTTTAAGTACTCTTCATGAGTTCTCTTTCAATCTTCTCAATAACTGTTTAAATTAAGAGCCATTATTGTCTCCATGAAAAAAAATTAGGCACAGAAAGTGTTTTCCAAACTGTCTGCTAACTTAGCACTTGTCTGTTCTGTCCAATTTTATTCAAATCACCTCAGTGAAAACCATCCCATCAAAATGGGAAATGGGCACAATCTTATGTCTATTTCCTAGAGGACAGAGTAGACCCCTTTCATATGGTCTAGTTTTTGTTTTGTTTTGTTTTGTTTTTGAGTTGGAGTCTCACTCTGTCACCCAGGCTGGAGAGCAGTGGCGTGCTCAAGACCATCCCAGTATCCACTTGCTGGGCTCCCACGATCCTTCCCCCTCCACCTTCCAAGTTGCTGGAATGACAGGTATGTGCTACACCCAGCTAATTTTTTTTTAATTGATTGTAGAGCCAAGGTCTCACCAAGTTGCCCGGTGGGTCTCAACCTGCAGGCTCAGGCAATCCACTGGCCTCAACCTCCCAAAGTGCTGGGATGATAGGCTGAGCCACTGAGCCTGGCCCATGTGGTCTAGTTTTGTTACCAGACTTCTAGGTTCACATGCCTGTTGTGCAACAACAGACCAATACCCTGACAGTGGAGTGGCGGCCGAGAAAGAATTAATACTCACAAAACACTGAGTGAGGAAATGGGAGGAATTCTCAAGCCTCAAGTCCATTTTGTCAAGGTGTTCTAGGCAAGAGTTATTAAGGGAGTTTGTGGAGAGTGAGGAGCTGGGAAATTTGGAGTTGTCGATTAGTCAGGACATAGCGAATGAGGTTATCAGGATGTGGCAACCGCATTCCTTCATAAGTCAGCTTCTCACTGGGCCCTTCAGACCAGCTGGCATCCATAGTTCTGCTGGTCTGAAGAACCCCAAGGAGAAGCTTTCACAGAAGGCATATCGCCTCACAATGCCTTATGTTTCATCCATAGAGCAGAGTCTTATGTCAAAGGTCACATGATCCTGGGGTGGTAAACAGTGACCAAGGAAGGGGGCCCAAGGGCAAGCTGAGTTAAAGATGACTGTTGTGGCCATGATGGGCACAGTGGCTCACATCTATAATCTTAGCACTTTGGGAGGCCGAGGTGGGAAGATTGCTTTAGCCAGGAGTTTGAGACCAGTCTGGGAAACACAGCAAGGCCTTGTCTCTACAAAAAAAAAAAAAAAAAAGCAGAAATAAGCTGGGTGTGATGGTGTGTACCTGTAGTCCCAGCCACTCAGGAGGCTGAGTTGGGAGGATATCCCGATCCCAGGAGATCGAGGCTGTGGTGAGCTGGCTTTGTGTCACTGCACTCCAGCCTGGGTGATTGAGTGAGATCCTATCTCAAAAAATATATATTTATATATGCATAACTGCTGTAAGCCTAGTTGGATTATATAGACATACATTTTTTTCCTTAATTAACTTTATAAAATTTTGGGGGGGATGATTCCAATTTCAAATAATTCAGAGAATGACAAGACTATGTAGAAGACACCTACCCTGCCAAGCTGTCCTGTCAGCATCTTTCTGTCTGGGTGTTTAGCATATTTCTAAGCAGATTGACAAGGGTTAATCAAAAGCAGAGCAACTGAGGAAAGAGACTCTAAGGGCATTTGAAATAACAGCCATTCATAAGCATCACTCGATGGATGACAGGCATTCTCTGGAGGATGGCAACCTTACGTTAAAAGGGCGATTTGTCATGTTACATGGCTGATTTCAAAGGATCTTGGCATTTTGTTATCACATTAAGAAAAAATCATTAGTGAGAGTAACCTTTTGATATTAACGTAGCCTACAAAACTAATTAATGCTTAAATTCAGCACTCTACATTGTAAAGACATTTGTCTTCTTTTTTTTTTTTACAAAAAAAAAAAAAAAAGAGGCAGAGAAGGAGTGCAATCATAACTGTATTTGGCTTCACGTGAGACACGAGCTTGAGCTCTTGAACCACCCACCCATGCTCCGTTTACATACACAAATAGCAATTTAGGACGTGGGATGGCTTTTCAGTTTTACTGACTCCTGAGAGAATGGTTGTTCAGACTCAGGATTGAAGCTATGTAGTTTGACAGTTTTAATAATTTCGGGTATAATTTGGGGTCATTTCTGGCCATACCTGATTTACCTAGAAAGCCATGGACTTAAGGGTGAGCTTTTCCTCAACAGGTAGGAGCACAAGACCCTCCCTGTCTCACTAGAACAATCACAGATGGCACTGCAGAGGGGCACCCGGGGACTGGGGTGAGCACAGGGATGGGCATAGGGGAGAAGTGAGTGGGTGGTGAGATGCGGGTGGGGTGGCGCTAAATAGAGATGGATCTGCCAGTGACAGAAAGAGCAAGGATTAAGCGGAGGTGACAGAGAAGTCACTGAGTAGAGAGATGCCGGCACATCTGCTGAGCAGATTCATGGGTAGCTTTTGGGTGAGGCAAGTTCAAAGAGGCTTTGTCAAGTTCTGAAATTGCGTCAGCTGGAAACACTGCTAGGATGAGTTTTATAACACTTTGTGATCACTTCCATATAGCCAACCCAATATTAGGAAAAAAGGATTTCCCTTTGTTTTAAGATTTTGCATCACATTATAATTATAGAATGCCTGAGTAGATAGTCTAGTTTGTAAGCATAAGAAGAATACATTATTGTTTTAAAATGTACTAAGAATTTTGTTTGTATACAGATATGATGAGACCAACAGAGCAGAGAGAGTTGCCACTGAAAATATAGTTTATTCAGCCCCATTAAAAAGTGGGCAAAAGACATGAATACACACTTCTTAAAAGAAGATATATGGGCAGCCAACAGACACAGGAAAAAGTGCTCAGTCTCACTCATCATCAGAGAAATGCAAATCAAAACCACATTGAGATACCACCTAACTCCAGTAAGAATGGCGGTCATTAATAAAACAAACAACAACAGATGCTGGCGAGGATGCGGAGAAAAAGGAATGCTTCTACACGGCTGGTGGGAATGCAAACTAGTTCAACCTCTTTGGAAGATAGTGTGGCTGTCTCTGAAAGAACTAGACATTGACCTTCCATATAACCCAGCAATCTCCCTATTGAGAATATAGGAGGAACTCAAATCATTCTACGAAAAAGATGCCTGCACACACATGTTTGTTGCAGCGCTAGTCACAATAGCGAAAACATGGAACCAGCCCATCGAAGCTGGACTAGATTAAAAAAATGTGGTACATATACACAATGGAATATTAGGCAGCCATAAAGAAAGACAAACATACGGACTTTGCAGCAACTTGGGTGGATTTAGAGTCGATCATACTCAGTGATCTATCACAGAAACAAAAAACAGAGTACCATATATTCTCACTCATAAGCAGGCCTTGAACAATTATCGTAATACCCTAAGAAAGGGATTTACAGTAGTGGAAAACTGCCAGGGGAGGTGGGGATGGGATTGACATTTTTGAGGGAAACTGCCGGGAGACCGGGGAGCACACCTCAGTAACAAGGGTACCTCCATAATGAACAGTTGTATACCTAACCCTGAATTGTACCCCACATCTTTAAAATTAAAAATAAAATAAAATAAAGAAAATATAGCTTAGTTCTCACAGTTTCCAAAAGGAGGGGGCGTGCCATGCCACACAGGGCTTTAGGAGAGAATACTGAGGTTGGTCACAGGCAGGAAGAGAGGGTGGCACTTCAGAAAATCCATTATTGTGGTTTCAGGGGAAGGAATGGGCGAGGGAGGATAAGCAGGCTAAGCAACTTAGTATTGGCTGATTTGAATAATTTTTGTGGCTGGGATGAAAGAACTGCCCTTAGTTGTCTGATGCCTGGCTCTGAGGTGATTAGGGTAGGAGAATAATGTACATGGTGCAAGAAGAGGCAGGTTAGGGGGTGTGGGCTTTGGATTGGTTAATTTGCATGTAAAGGCACACCTGAATAAGAGTCATCTTGCTATCTCTAGAAGTCTGCTAACCCTGGAAGGGGCAGTGCCTCTCTGGTCAACAAGGCCCTAGATGTCAAAACATCAGATCCAAAGATTAGAAAATATCACTAACACAATTACTTGCAGGGCTCCCTCATTCTCTTTACACATAAGAAATAAGTATGTACTAGCAGAATAAGCATCACCATCTCATTTCCCAAGGTTCCCTTGGAGAGCTCTGGAAGGAGAAATCCAACGTTGTGTGGTCACATGAAGGAAGAGTAACAGAGATTCACTTTGGCTTAGCCAAATTTTGGGCAACCTTGGTCTAGAGACACTCTTGAGTCTCTTTCTGGGTGGATTCTCCTGGGAGTTTCTTAGAAGAGAGGCTCTTCCTAATGGCTGGATTCTGATTCTGAACAGTGTGCCTTCATGGATGTGGCTTCCGCATTCACGTTGGTCTTAGAACACTTTTATGAAACATACACAACAAATTCCTGCATTTTCATTATTATAAACTTTATCAAGAAATGTTTGAAAGATACTCTTTAGCCAAGGTCTGCCTTTTTTCCCCATCATCCCTCTCTGATATTCACCTCCACTCTGCTGTCCCACTTTTAAGTCATTAGAATAGTGTTTACATTTATATTTTTCTAATGATATTCATATACCATGTGTGCCCAAAAAAGTACACATTTTTAAGAAAGGAAAAAACTGTATTAGAATTATAATAATATATACCAATAACAAATGATGAATACAAGTCATCATACAAGAAGTTTGATTTCTGCAGTTACAAGCAGTGCTCAAAGTGGTTACCACCAGCATCCAGACACCTCTGATTACAACACACATCTCTTAAAATATGTATACATTTTTTGGCAACCCCCAGTATACTTACCTGGGGGAGTGATACACTCCATTACTATCTGAATTCTATCTGTCTTTTCAGGTACAACCAGAAGTTTCACTTCTTTCAAGTTGTTCATTCATTCAGTTAATGCTGATTAAGAACCTAGTCTGTGTCAGCATTGTTTTAGAATAAAGCCAGGCACAAAACAAAATATTTTCCTACATTGTGCTGACATTCTAAGGAGAAGTAAAACATTTAAAAAAAAAAACATATATAGAGTATGCCAGGTGGCTAATGCCATAGACAAATAAACTAAAATGAAAGGAATAGAGTGGGGAGTGGAAAATATTGCTACTTCATGTAATGTGGAATAGTAGGTCCTTCTCATAAGGTGAGCATGCCTATCTTGTAGTAACTTTCCCACTTAGAGGGAAGAGAATATATAGAGCTCCTGAGATGGGAATGCGTTTGGAGTATTTCAGGAAAAGTAAGAAGTCCAGCGTGACTGAAAAAGGTAACAGAAAGGGAGAAAAGCAACAGACTAAACCAGAGAGCAATGGGTAAGAAACAAGGAAGGGAAAATGTTGGACCTTGCAAACCATTCTAAGGACTTTGCTACAGGTGTGTTTTGAGCAGCAGAGCAACAGGGAGAAATTCACATTTTCACAGGATCAAGCTGTCTTCAGAGAACATTCTGCACAGCCTAAGGGCAGAAGTTATGGGGCATTTGTAGTATTCCAGGTGAAAGATGATGAAGACCTGGACCAGTGATAGAAGTGGAAAAGAGGAGAAGACTAAGATTCTAGGTGTATCTTGAAAGTGCAACCAGCAGGATCTGCTGTTGAATTAGATATGGGATTTAAGAAGAATGAGAACCCTAAGATAAGTCCAAAGTTATTGACTTAGAAATGTAAGCATTCACTTTTCACTAACTGAACTGGGGAAGCATGCAGGAGGAACTAGAAATGGCAGAACAGGTGAAGAGGGTGGTGAAGGTGAGAAGACTGAGGAGTTCAATTTTGAGACCATGAAGTTTGACATAGTGGTTAGATGTTCAGGTGGAAATGTTGAGTAGGCAGATCAATAGATAATTTTCTAGGTGAAATACAAAATTGGAAATTATATGGAAAAAAATTATAAGTGGTAATTATAGCTATGTGTCTAAAGGTGGCAAGTGATATTCACCACAGCCAAAAGGCAGAAACAACCCAAATGCCTGTCAACACACAGAAGGGATAAGCAGCACTTAGGGCAGATGAGAAAAAAACTGGAAAAGAAATTGAAAAGGAGCAGCCAGCAACTGGCCAGAAGCCAAGCTAAGAGAGATTGCTCTGTTTTTCTGGAATGATATATTTAAGACAAATTAGATGAGGAAACAAACTGACTGTAGAACTGCATGAGAGATTTTTGGGAACTTTGACAATGGCTGTTTTCAGGGGTGGGGGTGGGTTAAAGTCTATTTGGAAAGAGTTTAAGAAAGAATTGGGCAAGAAATGTAGAATGCAGGCAAAGACATTTTGGGAGGGAGTTTTGCTACAAAAAGGAGAAGAGATATAGGATGGTAGTTAGACTGGAATATAGGGTAACCAGAGGAAAATGATCCAAAATTTTTCCTGAATATTTGGACCATGCTTCTCTTTCCCATAACAGGTCTAGCAAGCATGCTCAGTGAGTCTGTTATGAGAATAAGTGAATATATTGTGATATATATATACCTGTGGATAAGCTGCATCATACTATTTGATGTTACCTCAAGAATATTTTCTAGTTTCATCAGTACTGGGCTGAGAGCCACTGCTCTGACATCTTACATGAGAAGCAGGAACAAAGTGGGTGCTAAAACAGCACGTGATGTACACGTTTTGCACATAATCTTTTTAGCTAATCTTGAAAACAAAATAAAGATGGATCTACTTGCCTGCCTATCTCCCTCCTTAGTCTGTGATTCCACATTGTCAAGAATTATGCCTTATTGGTCTCTTTATCCTCAGTATTAACCCCTGGAGATTACAGGCTTTGAAAAAATGTTGATTGGAAAAAATTGTTGCCGGGTGTGGGGTTTGACCCCACACTGTGGGTTCTTTGACCCATCACTGCAAGAAATTTCAGAGGGGCCAGTATAGTTTTAAAACAAGTAACTAGAAAGGGAGAGAGAGATAAAGAGACACATGCCAGACAACTGTGGGTGTCTTGAAAGAAAGACCATGCATTTGCTTTTGACAAAAACTTGATATACCTACAAAATGATGATTATGCTAAAGAGTGGACTGTAGGTATCTGCTCCTGAGAGATTACCATCTTTCCACCTTTGATAAGCTTATGGTTGGGTTTTTTCTGAACATACAATTTGCCTTTGACAGGAAACTTGATAGACTTTTACAGCGATTATTATGCTAGTCATGAACTGAAAGGTGGGCTGATTACCATTTTTACACCTTTGATGAACCAATTGGCAGGCTTGTTATGGTAAATCCATATTCCAGCCCACAGGGAGGTTAGGTCTGCAAGAAAGATGTCTGAATGCTCACTCTATTTCAAAACTACCTGCAAGAAACTTATTTGTGTCTAACCTATACTAAACAAGCTGACTCAACATGAATTAACAAGTGAGTGAATAGAAAGTGGAACAGAGGTCTGTGCTTAACATTATCACCACCTGAAAGCATACAAACTTCATAAAAAAATAATTCCTTGAACTATCAAGAACTTGCTGCTAATGGTAAGACAGATGGGGCAAAATATTTGAAGAAAAGCCCTCCATGAAATTTGAGTAGGTCTTGTAGACTCGAAGTGGTTGTGAACATCAAAAACTAAGAAAACATGATGTTTAACTTTTTAGATTTAAGAGATTGTTTTCTTAGATTTGTGAGACTTTGGATATTCTGCAAATCTATTAAACACTATATTACTGTAATTAACTTGTTCTTTACAATTCACTGATCACAATGATTTAATTTATTATTAACAAGAACATCACTGTGGTGAGAATTCCATTATAGTCCGACACTAATAAATCATGTGCCGCTAAAGTTAACTATCACCAAAACTTTTAATTAAACAAAATCAAAATTTGTATCCAGTCTTGACCTTAGGACAGAGTGTTGCTATGTAAGATGGCTTTATGGCTTTGTGGTCAGTTGACACCCAGTTCAAGGGGAAGAGCTCTGGATGCATGTTCACTCTAAAGGTAGTAGTTAAGTATTCTGATTCCACCAAAACCTGATACCGAGTCAGGGGCTGTTTCTCAAAAGGAGAAGAGTTATTTGCCACTGAGGGCATAGCTTTGCTACAAAATCTTAGGAAACTGTACTGAGATTCTTGCTCCATATAGCACCCAGTTTGCTCCATATATTTCAAGTCCCATCAGGTCTTCAAGCCACGGGGTGGCTTACTTACAACCTGAAATCTCCTTTTGCTCACAGCCCATTGACCAAGATGTCTCCCTCAGTTTGACTAAGCTTTAAAACAGGTTTCTTTACTAGAGGATCCTGACCTTTTACTTAGAAACTTGCCATTGTAAATTCTTTCTCTGCTCCTTTGAGATGTAAATCTTCTCCCTACCTCTTGCCAGCTTCAAAATCCAGGAAAATCTTTCTCAAGGAGATGGGAGTCACCCCTTTTTAATGTAATCACTGAAGGAGATAACACTCCTAACTCCCAGTCTCTGTGTGTGTGCGCCCAGGCATGCCATGTAGGGAGCAGGGGAGCGAGATGGAGCCTAACTGTGTGATAAGCAACAATTAGCCAACACAGATAGCCTAATCACATTGATCAGTCTCTCCAGTCTTCCAGTACTTCTCCACTAGCTTACCCAGCTTCTTAAAAATCTTCCTGCCTTTTGTTTCAGTGGAAGTGAGTTCAATCTTTTTCTCCTATCGCAATAGTCTTGAATACATTCGTCTTTGCCCGTTTAACTCCATCCCCATCTCTTTTTATTTTTCTTTTTTAACATCACTGAAGGCTCACAGATTATTTTGGCAAGTGGGTCAAAGTAGTATCACCAAATTTTGTATATGTTGCTTAAAAAATGAAAAAGGCGCTTAAGCATTGTAAAATAATTTCCAGCTGTTTGAGCAAATATAATAAACACAACATGTGTGCTGAGTACATCTATACTGATAAACTGACTGACATAAAGTTATATTTCTTCTTCTTGTCTGACACCCTCAGGAGCCATCCTCATGCATTCCCTAAGTTTTTGCTCATATAAATTGGAAACATTTGGCAATTCTTTTGTTGTATAAATCTTGGCCTGAGAGTAGGGAGTCTGTTCTTGCTCCTCTGGGGTGTGTTTTCACTTGACTTTGGATACAGGACTGAAGCCAATGAAGGGTGGTAGTTTTAGGCAAAAGGTGGTAGGTTTTAGGCATCAGGACAAATGACATCCTTGTGTGGAAGAATGCGGCAAATGCTCAAATATATTTCTTGTATGATTGAGTGAATAAACACAGAAACACATGTAGCTGGTTCGGGATCAGCAGTTGGCCTCATGGCAATCACCTGGGATGACTGAATGTCTCCCACTAGCCCAGAGGCAGGAAGAGGGGTTGGTAGCAGTTAAAGGTATTTCCTTTTGAAAGGTAAGTTGCAACTTTAAAGACCCACCAGGCCCAGGCAGTTTTGGTTTAAGAAAGGCCAAGGGGCCAAAGACTGGCCATTTCACAGAAATGCAAAAGAGTAACTAATTCACAGACTTATCCAAAACCCCCCTTCTGAAGTTGACGGTTTACAACCCTGCAGTTCCTGGAAACCATTTTTTCTTTGAAAAATCTGATTTTGCTGAGTACAACCTTGTAAGATTCCAAAGGAAACATGTAATCCCTCAACATGACCCCCTCCCTTACCTAAACAAGGGTATAAGACCCTACTTCTCCTGTTCTGAGGCGCTCGATTTGGATGCATTAGACCCTTGGGCCTGCTGGGATGGCCAGCATAATAAAGGACCACTTCCTATAATAGTCTCAGTGTCACGATCTCTCTATTTTTCCTGCTACACTTGGGCAAGATAATTATCACAGGTGAGTTTTGATAAAATGTTCAAGTGAGATAAGACCATCCTATTCACTCAGGTGAGAAGGGGTTGTTTCTGCTGACAAAGGTGTTGGGGGGGCAGGTAGTCATTGGTTTTGGGAAGCTCAGGGTATTAGACTCTTCTGAATTTACCCAAATCACAGGCGCCCACTCTTCTACAACAAATGTTCCACTTTTCACATAATAGACCTGGCAAGGTTGTAAATTCTTTTTTATATTGTAGTTAAGCAATTCCAGATACAACTTCCCATCTAATTTTAAAATTGCATCAGCCCTGAGGCTACAAGAAAGGAGACTTTTTTCTTAAGGTAGTCATAAAGCCTTCCTGACCATGTGTTGAAGCAAGAATTCTAAACCCTCTCTTTGCTATTTTTTTAGTTCTCAGTGCAGCATGAAGCAGCTGGCCCACCTTGAAGCATTTATATGTCTTTTTTTTTTTTTTTT